>NC_084605.1:24309821-24459821 GCF_033807715.1 Cololabis saira | reverse complement strand
CACAGCAGTCACTTTATACTCAGCTCAGATGTCAAGTTCTCCGAAAGTGATGAAAGCTATATCTCTATATATAATTTTACCAGATAGGGTGCATAAAAATTCCCCACCGTTGAACTGCCATGGATGTGAGATCTATTTATGAATATTAAAACCATTCTTTGAGTAAATATGGGTATTGGGGGTTAAAAAAGATTGACTCACTTTTAAAGATGCCCCCTGGTGGTCATTTAATGAGCTGCAATTTCCCAACTTCCATAAATACGTCGGGCTCCGTGATCATAAACTAGTTTGCTAGGTTTGCAGGGTACAACTGTAATTCACATTTACATCAAATCATAAACGTAAATAAAACTGCAATGAGTACATTAGTTGAGTTACTGAAGTGGAACAGCAGCAAATGGCGGTAGAACTGGACGTACATCCTTTAGATGCACAAAAACACCTACGTTTTAGGATTGAGGCATGGACTGTTGCGTGAGCAGACGGGCCTGTCATCACAGCCAGGGACTGTATTAACTGAGCCCTGACTGAACTCCCAACACCCTGACCAGACACAGCCCCGTCACCTGTCGGAGTCAAGCTCTGCTTCCCGTCTGAACGTTAACCTTGACCCCGCCACCTGAGCGTTGTTCAGCTGTGCCAGGCAAACACCATTTCCTCCCCAAGCAGGTTTATGTTACAAGACACACTGATTCAATTACCCAGAGCCAAAGTAACCCTCTCCTCATTTCCTTTCAGCCAATCAGGAAGCTCCTTTACAGCTCCTTTCTAATCAGCAGGCTGCCCCTGAGCTTGTCCTGTCACACAGATTTTGGCTTAGTTGAATCTGTCAGGGTATTGGACAGATTCTCCCACACTGGAGGGAACAGGAAAGGGGGCGAGCGCCTGGAGGTCAAAGACACACAACTGTGAGCCAGACTGACTGGAAAACGGACACAGATCCCTTCAACCCTGATAAGAATTTAAGTGGGGGATAAAATCTTCTTTTTACTCAAAAGCTTAGCTTACAACATCCACTGCTTCCTTTTCACAGGCCAGTAGCTTGTGTTAGTTTGAATTAGCTGTGAATTTGAGTCAGCTTACACTTTGTTTGTTATTTCATCCAGGATGTTGATGTCTGAAAGCAAATAAAGGCAATCCATTGTATAGACGACAGACATATTTATCTGCAGGATGTTAAATTGTGGTTTGCAAGCATGAGTGTCATACATGAGTGCACATTAACCACAACGATATATCAGCCGTCCAAGCCTCAATAAGCATGCAGAAGGAAATCCACTGAATGCATTAATTACTGTTTAGCATTTCCTTACATATTTCCTAAAGCAGCCGTTCCCAGACTGGGGTCTCAACCCATGAAAGAGGATTAAAGATTACTTGCAAGGCTTTAACTGCACAGAGGTTGTTCAAATTATGTGCAACATTATAATGCATTTTCTGAAGTATGACATATCTGTGTGAGGATGAAACCTTCAGTCGCCGTTGTTCCACCCAGAGAGATGTAGCTCTGCACAAACAGCTGGCTGATGTGTTTTCAGTTAAAACAGCATAAGACGTGGTCACATTTCACCCTCGACAAACAGGCTGAGTTAAACATCACGGGGCGCAAAAGCATAAAAGCATAAACCGGACTACAGGGTTGGAAAAAATGTCAAACAAGAATAAACAAGGATAGGATAGTGCATGAGTCTTGTCCAACACGTTTAGGACGCATTGGGGTTTCCATTTATGTTCTTGGTGCTTCGTTCAGCTCTACCAACACGTCTACCTGTGAAATAATTTCCCTGCCAGTTGGTGGACGGCTCAAAAATGTATGAAACAATCTCTGCTGATGGATACTCAAGCTTGTCTCCAAGGAATACTTGATGTTGGCTCGTTGTGGGACGACCTGGCGCCCCACCAGCGTTGGTTGAATACTCAAAATCCTTTACTTTGCAAAACATTCCCTAGCGTCAGACCTCGCTGGACTTAGTTTAAACGTACTGCTGGACAGAAATAAAAGACATTTCTGTGTGTCATTATAAAGCTCAGATGACCGACCCACACCGCTTCACCACTGTGCCTGACGAGGTGCTGTTATGTCCAAGCACTCCCACTTTGGTCTCATCTGTCCGGTCTTTGACTTTGGTTTGTTCAGATGCACACTTTAGCCCTGTTGGCATAATCTTTTTAAAGAGCAGAGACCTTCCCTTAGCAACCTTTCCAAACAAACTGAACCAGACTGTCATGAACTTTCAGATTTAGCTTTCTCACTGAGGCTTGTAATATAAAACCGAGGAGTTTAAGCTCAGACATTACGATTCTTTAAGTCAACTTTTATATTTTCCACTTGTGAATATCTACATCATTGTAAACTGATGGACTCCAGATTCTTTTTTGAAATGGCCTTATAATCATAATCATAATCATTTGCTGGTGTAGACTCTGAGCCATCGTCATGGTAACTATTAAAGGATTAAAACAAGGCAACTGGATTTCCTTTTCTTTTGTTCTTGAAGACATTTCACCTTTTATCCTGAACACTGTCAGCTGAAAATAAAGTCTTCAGGATAAAAGGTGAAACGTGTTCAATAACAAAGGAAAAGGAAGCCCAGCTACCTTGTTTCAAGCAGTTTAGGGCCTTATAGCCTTTAAAGAGCAGACTGCAGGTTGGAGACCCCTGTGAATCAATGTGTAGGAAAATAATGTAGGAACTGAATTTTCATTGAAATACGCATAAATATATACTACAGTGACCTCCGGAGTTGTTTTTGTGAGAGTATTTTACTTCTGCATCTGAAAAAGCTGAACCGGAAGTAACGTATCGGGAGGGAGTGCGGTGAATTTCAACAATAGGAAAAATAATGGATCTTAATGTTAGTTGTGACACTGAAGAGGTTGTGAATGTGTATTCACACCAATATGACGGGCCACAGCCTTATAATTACGAACCCGTTAGGGCCCCCACGTTCTTTTGATTGACAGCTGAAACTTGCTTTTTAAAAGGCTGATTTATGGGTCCGCGTTACACCAACGCAGACCCTACGGCGTAGGTTATGCGGCGCACGCACCGAACGCTGCGTGCGCCGCGTAACCTACGCCGTAGGCTACGCCGTCGTTTTTACGCGGAACCATAAATCAGCCTTTATTCACCGCAGCACCCGCCCGTGCGCTCCTGAAAGAAACTCTGAAAATAACTCCTAAAAGATGGGTGAGTACTTGTAATCTGTCTACGTTTGTACTTTCTAAACAGAAAACAAGCGTATTATTTGGTGGAATAAGTGGGGAAAAAACCGAACAATTAATAACGGCGTGTGATTGCACAATCAAACAGCGAACAGCGTGAGTGAGGGGCGTGTGGTGTTAAATGCAGCAAACATGTCAGCATGTCAGATCATTACTGGGATGTGGGGAAAAAGCAGAGGACACGAGAAATGATCCAGGCTGAGTATGACGCGGTGTTCGAAAAAAAAGCGGTTTTAGGAGCTTTGCTAAAATCAGCCACTTTTTCCTCTGAATACGTGCCCTTATGTCTTGTAAAACATATTAAATCCTACATTAACTTCTCACATAGTCATTTTCACATAAGGTCAGGTATAATTTTTGAAAAAACCCTAACCTGCAATCTGCTCTTTAACAGATTGATGGACAGCAGCTGTTTCTCTAAAATCATTGCTGATGTCTTTCCTTCTCAGCAGTGTATTAAAACGTACATCTGAAAGCTCCCAACAAAAAAAGGACATAACTTCTGTTTTTATAGAGATGCTCACACTTGCTGATGATCAAGTAATCAAGTTACCATCATAATTCCTATAGATGTTTTCTGAGTTTTTACAGTATAAATAACGTTTATTACTGCAGTAATGTGAGCAGAATGTTATTTGGGTTATCCTTTCACAAGCCCTTCTTAATTGCGAGATGACTCTTTGAAGGGGACCCAACCCACAGCAAGGTTTAATTAACAAAAGCAGATAAAAATAGCTCGGCCTCAGGGAGTTTTGTTGCTGCCGGTAAAACTTCACCACTTTTGTGCTTTTCCGTGAAAGGTGAAACTATTTCAACAAGGAACCTTTTAACAAGACATGACTGATTTACACAAGCTTCAGTCTCATTCCCATGTACTGCTTATTTCTACAACCCCTTTATCTGTTTAAACCAGACTATCTTTATTTGTCTTGATCCCTAACAATCTCATTTGCGTGCGTGCGTGCGTGCGTGCGTGCGTGCGTGCGTGCGTGCGTGCGTGCGTGCGTGCGTGCGTGCGTGCGTGCGTGCGTGCGTGCGTGCGTGTGTTCTCTCTGTTTATCGCGCTTGCTCTTCCCGACTCCACAGTCAGGGGGTTGCATGGCCATAAAAGTTAAAAGGTACGCTCGAGCTTGCTGGAGCTTACTGGAGACAGTCTGCAAATGTAACCTTGAAAACCTTTGGGGATTTCTGCACAAATGATTCTAGTTACTCAGCACCAACAAAGATGAAAAAAAAAAAAGTAAAACTTGTATAGCAGAATCAAAGATAATGAGACTGACTTCTTAAAGGAGATAGCAGGCGCACACAGCAGTGCAGCTGAGCAAGGAGAGGTCCAATACGGGTCCCTGAGAGGGGAGGGGGCGATGAAGAAGTGGAGACAGAGATGTGGAAGGGAGGCTGTGCCACACAAGTTGCCCCTGGGGCCTGAGTGGTCGTGTTGGCTTGACAGGAAGTGGGAGGAAGCACGGAGGCAGAGGAGGAGTGTTGCATGTGTGGGAGAGGGGCCGTTCAGGGCAGATTTTGGTGCCACGTTTGCACCACAGAACTGAGATTCCTTTCACCTTAGAGTAGAGCCGAGCTGGAGCAGGGGCTGCTTCACTTCTCGTGTGACCTGCGTCAGCCCGCGGCCACCCACTGATACACAGAGCAACGAGTTAACAAAGGGCTGTCATTAGTTTTTATTATTGCAGTTTTATAGCCGTTACATGTGCTTTTTTTTATTTATTAAGTTCCAGATTTTTAATGATAGCTATCAAGCATTCTTTGATTGAATGCCAGTAATACCCCTTTTCCACCAAACCGGTTCCAGGGCTGGTTCAGAGCCAGTGTTGGTGCTGGTTCACAGCTCGTTCAAATTGCAGCCAGCTGAGAACCCGGTTTGCTTTTCCACAGCTCGGGGTGCCATTACGTCACTGCAAACGTCAGTTACGTCGCTGTAAATGTCAGTTACGTCGCTGCGTTTGCATTGGCGCGAACATCGAAGCAACAACAACTATGGACGACCTTGTGATTGTGCAGCTGCTGCTTCTGGCTTTACGCTGCTTCATTAGGATAGGAAAAACGGCAGATTCGATGTCTTTGTCATCATTGACAGGTTTTCAGTGCAGAGCGCTTATTTGAAAATGGCACTGCTATTGCCATTGGTCTTAACAACTCCGCCCCCCGGCTTAAATAAGCAGTTCTTTCCTCTAGCCAAGCAAAGAGTTGGTGCTACCCTGGAACCTGTTTTTCTGGCCAGTTCTGGCCAGAGCCAGTTCTTTCTCAGTGGAAACAGAAAGCCTGGTTCCAAACTAAGCACTGGCCCAGAACCAGCCTTGGAACCAATTTGGTGGAAAAGGGGTATGAGTGACCAGTGGAAGCCAGTATTGACATTTAAATGATCCAGCTGTACTTAGCAGAGAAAAATTCCACTGAGTTTTCAGAGGCAACTGGACAGGCCATATTACACACGGTGATACTTGACCTGGGGCACAACTTAGCAAACACTGCTACTGTACTTAGCAATGTGAGGCTACAATAACACTCAAACAGCAGCAGCAATGGGGAATATGAGACTTGTTCTACTGCACGTGTCTCATGGAAACAAACAGGTATAAACTTTATTTTTTTATATTTAATTGTTCTTACAGAGGTTGTTACCCGGGGCTCTCACTTTGGTGGCAGACAGTATCAGACACTAGCTGTGACAGAGGCCAAGCCACCTTTGAAGCCATGTTGAGCAGCAGGACAGCTGGCTAGCCGATCCCGCTCTGCTGGGACACTCGCTGCACTGGGAGAGTTAGCCAACCAAGGTTGAGACCTTCGCCCTCCGAAGATGGCGACCTGACTGAGCTCTGGACCCAGACTCTGCAGGGACAGTTAGTCATGTGAGTGACCACAGGTCTCTACAAAGCTCAGCTGGAGCTCCGGCAATCCTTGTTTTAGCTTCCACCGTTCTGTACAAACATCTGAAATTAGCATGAGTGGAATAAGTGCAAGGTACCATTAGTAGGCGTCATAGATTACGCAAATTAAAAATATAACTCGTGAATGGTAACTGAAGTGGGCATGTTCCAACAAACATGGGACATGTTTGTTCTCTTCATTAGCTCAATTTTGGATTAAATAGGGTTTGGTGAAGTTGGCTCCTACTTATGTAGTCTGGGCCACGCCCCAAAAACTAGCATATGAACACACTCTTCACAATAGGCTACCTATGGTAGACATCACAGAGTTCATTTTATATAATAATATATGTCCTATACAAATAAAAAAGAAACTGATCTAGACTTATGAATCAATAAAACTGTAAAAGAAATTATAAATTAGTAAAAGAAATACAATTTTTGCACTTTTATAATAACAAACTTGCACTCCCACACTTTAAATGGAGCACAAAACCCGTGGTAACAGTAAGCTCAGCCATCTAACCAGCTAGCACAGTTTACAGAAATGTGAGCCAGCCGTGGTCTTCTAGGGAAGTTGTGACACTCAGGGGCTTTCCAAAATCCCCCACATCATCAGTGTTGGAAAAATACTGAAGAGCAACAAATATTTTGCTCAGAATTTATGCAAATTACCTGCATTTGAGGCCTGTCCCTGAGAAGTTTGCATGCTTTCTCTGGGTATTCTGGCCTTCTCCCACTTTCAGCCATACACCCTCTGTCATTATTCCGATTGCGTATCATGAAATTAGTCTTCAGCAGTCTTTTTAGATGTAATGTGATGCACAGTATTAAGAAAAGCCCCATGTGGAAGTATCTGCTGGATCAAGACCAGTGAATCGTAATAAATAAAACCACCAACGTGCTTACAGGACAGCTTTCTGAATTTCCAGCCTGGTGTTTGCACTCCGAACCATTACCATGGATACCAAGGGCATCAAAATACGGGCACAATGACAAATACCAACATCTGTGTGTGTGTGTGTGTGTGTGTGTGTGTGTGTGTGTGTGTGTGTGTGTGTGTGTGTGTGTGTGTGTGTGTGTGTGTGTGTGTGTGTGTGGTCAGTGAGGTTCAGTCTGGGCGGTAATGTGAGACCAAGATGAGACACTCAACCATCAGCACATTCCTACAGGCCTCGGTTTCTTCTGCCTAAAGAAAGACAAAGAAAAGCAGGCAAGAAAGAAAGCAAGCGGGAAAGACATAGATGCAAACAGATGTAAACATGCCATCGTTTCTAGATGATACAGTTGTGCCCAAGGTCATTTACAGCAGTCATAATTATGCAACAATAACCCCTCCATCCCTCATCAGAACTGTATATACAGTGGTGAAAAGTATGTTATTATAGATTTTATATAATAATATGTTTCGTAAAGCTTTTACAGAAATGTGTCTTCAACTTTGTCTCCTTCCTGGTTGTTGACTGGAGAAACTAACTTCCCACAAATTCTCTGAATATTTGCAAACCAGAACAGAAAGAGGGAGCTACAACTCAAAAATAATTGTTGTGGTGTGAGACTGCAGGACCAATATGCAGACATTTATGTCCGTGTGCTGCAAGACTTTTGATTCTTACTTCATTTTGGCTGTCAGTTTAACTTTGGGAGGAAAGGGGCGGGGGGTTTATAGAGGTCACAAAGTTTGACGAGTGCATTGTTGTAATCTGTACACAGATTCTCATGTAAAATTTAGGCAAAACCCTTTATAGCCCAGTTTATATTCTGTATGGGTTCATTAATTTAGATTATTGCACCATGCAAACATGTTATGTCCCATGATGACCAGGGGCCTCATTTATAAAAGAGTGCGTAGGATTCATACTAAAAGTGTACGTGCGCTTAAAAGCCGAAAATGGCGTGTGCACAAAAAAATCTGGATTTATAAAACCGTGTGCACGCACATTTGCACGCAATGTTCGCTTTATAAATCACAGTCCATCTGGAAGGTTGCGCACGTGAATTCGCCTCATACCCTGCCCTCTGCACGCCCACTTCATGCCATGTATGGGCAATGCAAACTACTTGATGACTGTATTTGCATGTAAATGAGCCTGCTGAGCATGCGCAGCGGCTTCCTGCAGCCTGTTTCTGCTGTGCATCAGGATGAATGAGACGTGTCGAGCCAGCGTGCCACTATTTTTCATGGAGACTGAGATCGAGATGTTGTGGATGAGGTGGAGGCCAGGAAAACAACATTATTTGGTGGTCACAGTAGTGGCATCACTAACAAAGATAAAGCGAGTGAGTGGCAGCAGGTCGTTGCTGCTGTAAACGCTGTTAGTGCCACGGACAGATCTGTGGCAGAAATAAAAAAGAAGTGGTGTGATTTGAAGGTGGAGGCCAAGAGAAGAGTGGCCCGGTGTCGTACAACAGGTGTCGTGCCAAAAAGTGACCAGAAATCCAGAATCTGATTTCTGGCCGCGGGAGCGCGCACAGCAGCCCGTTGAGCGATAGCGCTAAAACGTCAGATTTTCAGATTATGAAGCTCAAGAATGAGATCAAGTCATATTTAGGTACAAACAACCTTTCATTAATTGTATTTGGCCTTCAATCAATTTTTGGCAGGTAAAAAGACCCATTTTCAGGGGAGAAATCAGATTCTGGCAGGCAATCACTTTTTGGCACGTCACCGGCACGGCGTGTCCTGCACCGCGGCTGCAGCAGCAGCAGCACCAGAGCAATCCAAGCGCATGGCGCAGCTGGAAGTGGCCGCGTCCTGACTGACGCTTTGCTTCAAACACAGAGGGACACGATCAGCGCTATTATATTACAAGTCTGATATGTGATGACATTAAAAGTATGACATGAATCTGGCTTCATTTTACCACCTCACCGTCTGCGTCGCCAGTTCCCTATATCTTCAAAATGTTTGTGCGCTAGGATCAAAGTTTGCATAAAGATACGCACATTTTCCCGTTAGTTTTTTTTTCTTCTAAATCCCAACCTTTGCGTAGAAGGTGGCGTGCACATCTTTCAAGCCCTGTTTTGTGCGCACGCAAGCTTTATAAATGAGGCCACAGGCCGCTAACCTGGGCAGCCATCCTAATTCTTTTTTTCTTTGATACAAAAGGAAAGGCTTTCTGTTGACCAGTTGCTCTAGGTTCCTACCCTGAGCTACGGTCACGAGCTGTGAGTAGTGACTGAAAGAATAAGATTGTGGATGCAAGCTGGCAGAATGAGTTTCTCCGTAGGGTGGCGGGACTCTCCCTTAAAGATAGGGAGAGAAGTTCAGTCAAACAGGAGAGACTCGAGGTAGAGTCAATGCTCCTCCACATCGAGAGGAAAGACAGAAAAGGTGGTTCGGGCCCTGGATGCTTCCTTCGGGAGGTGTTTTGGGTATGTCCAACTGGGAGGAGGTCCCAGGCAAGACCCAGGACATACTGGAGAGATAATACACTCCTTGGCTGCTCTGGAGGAGATGGCTGCAGAGAGGGAGGCCTTGGCCTGTCCGCTGAGACGGCTTCCCCCCGCGACCCAACCTTGGATAAGCAGAAGTTAATGGATGCATGGATGAATGAATACAAAGAATTAATTTGGTTCCTCTAGACTTGTGACTTTGATTTCCAGAAGCCCAATTATAGACTGAGGTTGTGTCACGAAGGACATCCGACTATGTCAAACTACAACTGCAAATTACGAGACCCATAAACCCCACACCATATCAGTTGAGGCCTGGCTTTATGTAAAATCAATTCTGCTTTATTTTTATGGTGCAAAATCACAACAAATATCATCTTAAGGCACTTTAACAGTACAGTCAAACTCATTCCAAATGAGACCAATTAATACAGATTATCAATAATAATAATTATTTCTTTGTTAAGGAAACCAACAGATTGCATCAAAACTTTTCTCCGACACAATCTTAAGCAAGCACCAGGTGATTTTGGAAAGAAAACATCCCCTTGAACATTGAGAAACCTTTGGCGGGTCTATTTTGACCAGTTGGGGGCTGACAACGACCAACATTGGTGATGTTCACCGACAGGGTGCTGATGGAAATGCATTACAATTGGTCAAAGGAGAAGAGGAAGACGTGTCCGTAGGAAGACCTAAGAGGAGATTTATGGATGTAATGAAAGAGTACATGAAGTTATTCACTTTGATGAACCGAATGGAACAATCAAAGGGAAAAGAAGAAGAAGCCTATCAACCATAGACTGTATAATTACCGGATAAATCTTCTGTGACATCAACAGGTTCTCTGAACAGTGCTTTTGAAGCCTTTTTTTCCTCGTACCGCACAGTGCCATGTTGCAAATGAATAGGTCTAGGAAGTCAACTGCAGCACTCTCAACTTATGTCAGTCCGAGTTAGCCATTTTAGCTCGGCTGACTTAGGTTGTGCTAACTGCGATACTAAAAAATATAATTTTACATTCATTGTTATCAAATCTTAACCAGAGCCAGCGCTCAAATGAGGAATAGCAGAGCTCCACCTGGACACATTCTCTGTGAAGTCTTTTTTTTAAAGCCCAGAAGCTACTCCAGCGGCGGGCCCGTGTGAGAAACAGACGCCAGCTGAAATCTGGTTGGTTCCTGAAGTGTTGGCCTTTGCTTTATACAAGAACAACAATCAGATTTTAGGTGGATGTAATGTCATGGCTGAACAGTTAATGGCACCATTTACTGGTATGTCCACTGTCAATAAAGCTTACGGAAGAAAAAGAAAGGTTTGAAAGATTACCACAACAAAAGGAGAATTGGACACTAACCTACATTTGAACATTTAAACACTAATCATTAAATGGAAAACCCAATGAATGTTTTGTGGCATTTCTCATTGAATTGTTGATACCTATGTTGGGTGCCATTAATCTATGAAGGATCATTTTGAACTGGTGTCACTCAAACATTAAATCAGGGCACAGCAGCTAGAGCTAGCTATTTTGTCACATTAGGGAGAATTGAGGGAGAAATAACGGACAATCTTATCTTATCTTATCTTATCTTAACTTATTAACTGACTTGTGTTGCAGCATTAACATTAAAATGTTGCCATCGCGAATAAAGCTAATGCTTATCCAGGTAAAACCTATATTTGATACTAAAGCATGTCACTGGGTATGACATACAACCAACCAGAGAAATGAATCAAATGATGTGACAAAAGAAATAAAAAATGCTGTACAATGGAGTCAAAATGCAAGTGAATGACTGTTTGTTGGTTTGGCAGTAAAAACCTGTTGATACCCTCAGTTTGTGAACTTAGACAGTTCGGTTGTTGTACATTTGACCATTTTTCAGTTCAGTGGAACTTTGAGCTCAAATCACATGAATGTTAAATTAAAGCAAAAGACGGCGGAGTCACTGCAGGGACTGTAAAGGTGATGGGACATAGGGAGAGTCCCAGCTGCTGTTTTTCTGGCTTTTTTCTTTCTTAAGCTCCCTCCCTCATGTCTGCTCATAGGACTGACTGCCTCATTTTCTCCATTCTTTTCTCCATTTTTTTCTGATCCAGCCAACCCCTTTCAACATCCCACATCCTCCTCGGCAGAGGGGAAAAAACGCAGACTCCACAGTAATTATCATGCTGGAGCTGCTCTTTGGGGCTATTCTGGCTGTATCGAATTCATTACCAATCAGAGAAACAGATTTTGAACTCTCCCTGAGATCAGAATGTGTTCTCATGCACACTAACATACTAATGGGACACCCTTATTTGCTTGCTGCAGACTGGCATCCCGGGAACACATCGTGAGACTCACGAGTTCAGGTCTGGAAGTAGATGTAAAAAAAAAATAATCATTGGAAAACATTTTGCTGGTTCTGCCTTCCATAACAGGCGGACTTAACTTGCTGTAGTTTAGATCATGTAGTCCTAAAGCCAAACATAGTGTGCAACAATTTTCCAGTTCAACTATTAATTTTTTCAAGAATTCAATATCCTTATTCACCTTATTCTTGGTAGCGTTGTTGTACAACTGCTAATGTGTGCAACTTCTGGTGTGAGAGCAGAAGTAACAGTGAGCTAGCACTCAGTGGCTAAGCGTTATATTGTTAATTGTTATATAAAAGCAAATCTATATTGTTTAATCTAACGGTATAGCTATGCTATAACATTATAAAATGTCCTTGTAAAGTGTTGGCTCTTGTTACGTTGTTCACTTAAAGGAGCTTGAGGCAGGATTGAGGCAGGATTTATGAAAAAAATCTGTATACGTTTTAAGTTTTCTAGTAATAATGTCAGATGAAGCGTTCCAAACCCAAAAGAATGAGCCCTCTAGTGTATCTCTCCTTTGCCTTGAACAGGCTGTGTGCTGCAAAATGTGCTGCAATTCGGGCCCAAATTTCCCGCACTGCGCTGTGGATGTGACGTCACATGACGCTGCATGCGCATTCTCCCCGTTCTCCCCGTTCTCCCGTGCCGGCTTCGCTGTTGGCTGCAGTACCCCCGATGGCCGTCGTGGTGAAGGGTGGCGCTAGAGAGTCTCATTTCTTAAAAGGAGCCTCATGCTCCTTTAACTTTCTGTAGCAACTGAGTCTATTAAGTTGTTAACTATGCTAATATAAGTTATCTGAGGCAATTTCTTTAGGTCGTAGTCCCAATCCTTAACAGTATAGAGAGGTATGGACTAATTTTCTCATTGAGGTGTAACTGGGGATGCTCCCACACATTTTGTTTGCCAATCAATCCAAACTCTGTTACGAGCCACAGGTAGTAGACGCTGCACAGCTTTGCATATTAAGAGGCGGTTAATATGTATCTTTTTTTGCTTCATTTTCTTGTTGAGATAGCTTAAAAAACAGAGGTATTACTCATTTCCTTGGTCTCTAATCTTCCACAAACGCCTCAGTTTATCTAAGTATATTGATACAAAATATACCATGTAAATGGCCTGTTTTTGGTAATTAGGAGACTCTGGTACAGCATCAGGTTAAAATCAATTACTTAAACTAAACCAGATTTAGTTAGTGCAAAAAGCCTAGTATACACTGTTTAACTAGTTTTAATTGTTTATGCTGCAGGGATGTAACTACTAAATGATAATAACATAGGTATTTACATTGAAGAAAAAAAAAATCACAGATCTCCAGTAGAAGCTTAGGAGTCAACTTTTATTGATATAAAAAAAAAGTAATGTCAGCCAACATTAAAAAAAATCAAATGTCTTTTATATGTGCTTCAGTACTGCTTTGTATACTGTTCATGTAAAAATAACAAAGAAAAACAAAACAAAGCAAACTGAATAACGTAGCATACCTAATATACCAACATTGAAGAAGTTCCCTTCAAACTCTGTTTTAGCATCTACACTGAATGTCTTTTGTATTATACTCTTGATGTCAATTACCATAATGTCAAATTGTACCTCTTGACCGATGGTGCACCATTTAAAACACAATATAACTGTGCTTTTGAGTTGTGAAATCTGAAGACGAGGTGATTTCTTTAAGGGAAACAGTTCAAATATTACAGCAGGTACAGAATGTAAAACCCAAGTTTTTAAAGTTTGCAGGGGTTTTTGTTTTACAATCAAAAACAAATGCTGACTGCATAGTGAGATTACCATAAACACCCCACAAAAATCATTATCAGGAAAGAAAAGGAGTTTTTCTTCGATATTTGGCAACAATGATAAGTTGGATTCAGGCAGTTAGAAGCAAAATGTGGTGTCCGGTTGTTGTCCGGTTTGGTTACGGTGATACATTAAAAATTACAGATAATTTGATGATTTCTATATGTAGCACATTACAGTTTTGGTAACAAAAGTGACTTTTCAGAGGTCGATAGTGAATGTATGATGTTGCACAATGGTACAAGATTGATGTACATTACAAAAAAAACTACAAAAAAAAACATTAACTGGATAAGAAAATTTGAGAAGTCACTGAATATATAAGGAAAACCAGTGATTTCAACCTCTACATTACAAAGTCAAAATGTCATTATGGGATTTAGTGGCTTATGTTTGATCACTTTTAATTAGCCACTGCTAAAAAAAACTTCTGTTTGCTAAGGTGCTAACATATGTAATGTATGATATAAAATGTGGCGGGATCTCTTTATTTTTGAAATGATTGACTGAAATGTAAAATTGGTATGTCTTGCATGACTTTTAAATGGATCTTATTAGCTTCTTCTTAGACACAGAGGCTTGTTGCCTTTTTTTTTAACCCCTCCTAACAAACTAATTTCTTGTTAGCTGTGCCTTCTTATAGGCTAATAGAGGAGCCATATGTAAACGACATACTATGAACCTGAATCTCTTTAGTTCTTAGTAAAATGTTTTGTAGTGTTACTGAGGTGTCAAGAAATGCTGGTATGCCTTTTATATGACTTTTAGTTGGTTAGCTGTTTTGTTTCTAAACAGTGTCCATTTCGGTGGTGGGACACCTTGTCAATATTTAAGTACTCTCCTGCATTTCTGTCAGGGAGTAAAATAAATTAAATGCTCTCTGAACTGCCCTGCAGTTGCGATGTGACCGGTGATGATATAACTGAAGACATAAAATACATAAAATGCTACCAAAGTACAGTATCAAGATCAAGATTGTGTTTAAAAAAAAAAAAAAAAAAGGCATGAGAAGAGACCCGAACCTGATTTCTTGCTTAAGTTTCATATTCCTGATGCTAACAAAAACAAATGAACAAAAATGAAAAAAAGAGAAAAGAATAAAAACAGACAGTAAAAATCCAAGCAGATAAAAACTGATAAAAAAAAACAGCGAATCTAAACAAAAAAAAAGTTTGGCTATCAAAAGAAGAAAAACGTGAAAGGTTAAGTAGAAAAAAACAAAGCCTCAAAAACATCTTCCAACAAAGCACTGAAAAAATGTCGAACATACAACAAAAAAACATACCCTCCATAAAACCTCCATACCCGTCTCTGTCCTCCAAGGTTGTCTCCAATAACTGTGTTTAATGGTTACAATAAAAAAAGGACTAATCTTTCAAAAATGTTACATTTTTTATCTGTTATTGAACACCAAGTGGACATTCTTTGAAATTAATTTCCAAAAACCATCCATTCACCAAAAAGCAGTGGAGACATAAGCCAATCTCTTTTGTTAAACTTTAAACATAATTATCATGTTTTAGCTAATTCTCACTTAAGTTTTTGAAAAACAATGGCCTAACTCAGTAGT
This sequence comes from Cololabis saira, assembly GCF_033807715.1. NCBI lineage: Eukaryota > Metazoa > Chordata > Actinopteri > Beloniformes > Belonidae > Cololabis > Cololabis saira. Next base: position 24,444,583 of record NC_084605.1, on the reverse strand, counting down.
TAATAAAGCCAACAGAGAAATTTCATCCTTTGCAGAGTTCTTCTGTGGACTTCCTTTTCCTACATACTTTGCTGTCCAGCAACAATCCCCCCTGATCTGACAAACACCAACACTGAGTGAACATCCCCCCAAAATCACCCCATTTAGTCTGCATGGGACACAGTTTTAATAATCAAACCGCAACTAACTAAAACCAAACATATTTTTCTAGTTCACTGATACCCTGCAGAAAAGTCAACTTTCTTATCTTTACTTTACTCTTATGTTTGGTCATGTACACAATTATAGAAGGCACTGATGTCCAGAAAAAAAAATCATATAAAGGCATGCAAACACTTTCTTCCTCTTATTGATCATGTGGATGACAATACATGTAACCAGAATAATTTTGTGAGGTTCCAAGTTTAGTTCACACTATCCCAAACAAGAAGATGAACGTACGTCTGATCTTTGGCTTATGGCAGGAGCATCTTTGGCAGCGAGGACCATGGCCTTCAAACTGAAAGAACTGGTCAAGAGGGCGATAATATCAATGTGATATCAAAGCGTTTGCTTGGGAGGGTGGGAGGAGTTTGTCTTTGGGATTCAGGGTCTCAGGCTTGGTGGAGGACGAGATGGTGGTGGACAGGGGACCCCCGGGGGCGTGCGGGCTGGTGGTGGTCCCTGGGGCATTTGGACTGTTGGGGGTGATCTAGCAGGAGGGCTTGTGGAAGTTGGAGGTGGGGGGGTGCTGAGAGGGACGGGGCGGTAGTCTGGAGGTGGCGACGAAGGCTTGTGGATCGGGGTGCGTGGTTGCGCTTTGGCTGCCGCTGCCTCATCTTTTACTCTTGTGAAGTTGATGCATCGACCCTAGAAAGAGAGAAACAAACATGATTGTCAGTGTCAAAGACACAGTTGTCTTGAAGTCATGATGGTGAGTTCACATTATATGACTGAGTGGAGACACAGATTTCCCTTTCCTACCTCATGCCGTAACCTTGTACAAGAATTCACTTTAATTTATTAATCTTTGTACATTGCCACATTTGGACATTGCTCTTAATCTCTGCTGCACACTAATTTACTTAAATGTATATGATGTAAATATGTATAGACATTTTTAGATTTTATTTTGAGCTTGTTACTGTCTGCTCCTGGTATGTTATGCTGCTGCTGACCAATCATTTCCCAATCCTGGGATCAATAAAGTACATCTTATCTTATCTTAAGTAAATCCCCCCTTGTGTGGTATAAAAAAAATGGTTTTCTTCTCCATAACACTGCCAATTAACTTGGGGTCTGAAAAACGGGCTTCAAAACCCCCTTTCAGAAACATATAGGTGACCACACAGAGGGTTTACCCACTTCTCTTTATACAGTCTGTGGTTCTAGCTCCTAGAGATCCCTCACTCACCAGCTTCTCTCCTACCTGTCTTCCAGTCAGGTTTTAGACAGCACCACAGCACTGAGACTGCTCTGACCAATGTGTTTAAAGACATATGCTTGAATATAGACGGTGGGAAAGGTCAGTCTTAGTTTTACTGGGTCTCAGCACTGCATTTGATACAGTTGACCACAATAGATAACTCAAATGACTGGAGAACCGGGTCTTTCCGAACTGTACTAAACTGGTTCAAAGCGTACTTAGAGAACAGGAAGTACTTTGTGTTAATAGGTAACTTTACATCTAAGCAGACATGAATCACATGTGGAGTTCCCCAAGGTTCCATCCTAGGACCTCTTCTGTTTAACAACTACATGCTCCCACTGGCACAGATTAGAAAGAACAACAACATAAGTTACCATAGCTACGCAGATGACATGCAGATCAAAATGTCACCAGGAGACCGACGCCCTGTACAGACTCTTAGCAAATGCATTGAGAAGATTAATGAGTAGATATGCCATAACTTTCTCCAGCTAAACAAACACAAAACTGAGGTAATTGTCTTTGGAGCCAAAGAGAAACGATATCAGGTCACCACAGAGCTTCAATCTATACACCTAAAAACTACCAACCGGCCAGAACTTTGTTGGAAATTTGGAAAAACACATCAATGGAATAACAAGGTCAGCCAACTATCACCTTAAGAATATATCAAAAATAAAAGATCTGAAGTCTTAGCAGGACCTGGAAAAACATTTTTACAGGTTTACCTAAAAAGTCAGTTATACAACTGCAGCTCATTCAGAATTATGCTGCTTGAGTCCTCACTAAGACCAAAAAATTGGACCACATCAGTATACCTGTCCGTCAGGTGATAGACTTTAAAGGGGACCTATTATGAAAAACAAATTTTTTCTTGCTTTAACATGTATAAAGTGGTCTCCCCTCAGCCTGCCAACTCAGAGAAGGAGGAAAGCAACCAAATTCTGCAGTGTCTGTACAGCCGCCTGGATTAGCCATCCAGTGATGATGTGTGTGATGTGGCTTCTACGAACCGTTCAGATTCTGCTCCCGTCGTTACGTAACGACGGGAGCGATTTACATTCACTGATGCGTGAAACCACGCCCACAACTAACTCTGGCCGGAACAACAACAACAACAACTCTGCCGGCCGGAGCTTCCGCCATTTTTCCGTAGCGGTGTATCGTGATGGCGTCTGTTCGAGCTAGACGTGCAAATTGCTCTGTTGTTGTTGTTGTTGCGATGCTTTGTGCCCTCCCATGCTATGCGCTTCCGTCAGTCTGCCCCAGGGCAGCTGTGGCTACAAACGTAGTTTACCATCACCAGTGAGGATGTGTATGAATAAATAATGATCTCTGTAAAGCGCTCTGGGTGCCTTGAAGGGCGCTATATAAATCCAAGTTGTTATGCGTCATAATCAGCCCAGTGCCTCATCATCATAGCCTCCCCGCCCACTCAGAATCCCACATAGATAATGCGGTTAGAGAATGGGATGCTAAAGACATGGTTTAGATGCTGAATTTCTAATTTATTTAGCAAAAAAAAATCAAAAGCTTGTTTTTAAGACATTCAAGGCCTGTTTAAAATAGGTATTAGATGCCATAATAGGTCCCCTTTAAATTTCTAATGCTGCTCTATTAAGCTCTGAATGGTCTAGGACTAAAATACATCAGTGCCCTCCTGACCCAGTATGAACTTTCCAGACCCCCAGGTCATCAAGATCCAGTTTTTTATCAGTTCCTAGAGTCAGAACGAGATATTGAGAAGCTGCGTTCAGCTTCTATGTTTCACGTGTCTGGAACAAACTCCCAGAAAGTCCCAGATCAGCTGAAACACTCAATTTATTTAAATCTAGGTTGAAGACACACCTGTTCTCAGCTGCCTTTGTAAAGTTCCAAATCTGCCCTGATACTTTTAAGCTTGAGTTACAAATGTTTTCTACAGCCAAGAAAATCACTGGATCTGTTTAGTCTTGGCACCAAGTGTAAGGTCTTTTATTTTGCCCCCTGTCTGTCCCTAATATGAAGACCTAATTATTTAAAAAAATCAGACATCTAGGCCAATATGAGACATGCAAACAAAGGTGACTAATCTTGTGTACATCTGAGAAAAGAAGTCAGTTGATCTCAGGTCATGGTACAGTCACTGCTTTTTGTGTGTTCGCACAGCCAGCTGGTGTACCGGATTACATGTAAATCCTCACTTTAATGCCCCCATTCCAAATGATCCCAGCTAGGGAAATGTTCTGTACCAAGATCAGCGACTTGCTTAACAACATTACCATTACTCGTGAAAAAGATGGAGAAACATAATTGGGGTTAAAGGCCAGCGCTGTTGTGTGAATGCAGTTGAGGTTCAACATTTTGGCAATGGAATAAACTGTAAACCAAATGAATGTATTCACTTTCGAGCATTTCAAATCAACTAAAAGCTTGAGCAGGTTCACTGAGGTTGATGATGTATAGAAACTCAGCCAGCTCTGTAGCTGCATGTGGTTGGTAGCCAACATGGAGAGAAGTAATGCTAATCTGCTAATAAGCAGTGTGGGTGATTTGAGCCACAGAGCCATGGTTTTACAAAGTGGAAAATTGAAAACCGGGGTTTTAAGTCACTTATAAAGCTGTGTGGAATGACGACATCTGAGAAGATATTGTTTTGGGATCAATATTGTTCATATATTCCAGGGTTCAAGCAGATAAAGCCCTATAAGTACACTTATTAGTGGGGCAAACAACTAAACTTGTGCCTTCTTCTCATGGAGAGCCTCTCTTTTCTTTTCATATTTAGCGGAGATCCCTTTCTAACACTAATACATCAGATGAGAAGAATGTAAGACTGAAGGAGGAGCAGTAAGTTAAATATCTAAAAATGACCAGAAGCAGACTGAATTTCCTTCTGTAGCACACAGATGGTTAGATGTTGGAAGGAATTGGGAAGAGAAACAAAAAAACTGTGAAAAGAATCCATGAGGTTTCTGAATCACAAAATAGTTTATCTTAAATTATTTGACCTGTTTTTGTGCCTCATGGAAACATTTGTTGTGAAATGCATGTAGATTTTCTCCGGACTAGTGCTGCGCCGAGGCTCCATCCCAGACAGGTTTTATTGAGAAACAAATAATCTGTTTTGTACTGAGCTGATGGAGTTTACAGCTGAATTATGCAACTAGTTGAAACCAATAAAACTCTCATTTAGTCCCTCAGACCAGCTTCTCATTCGTATTATGCATTAAAGGCTTTGCCAGGAAACTAACATTTTTGAGGACATTTTGTGGACAAATTCAAATTTTATGATTTCAAAGAATTATAACGCATTATATAATATTAAAAAAAGAAAATGTGACCTAGAAGATGTTACTTTTGTGCCCTGCTTAGTTGCAGATCGTAGTTTTTCAAATGCTAGAGCAACATATATAATCTTTGGTTCATAGGTATTATTTTGTTCACTGCATTGTGGGCCTCTTAACATTTTCCTGCAGTAAAAATAAGAAGCCACACTGGCTTGTTCGTTCTCATTGACTTCCTCCACTGCCTGCAATCTTACCAAAGTCATAAAATTGTCTAGGTCTGGGCAAAATGTTTGTCTGGGTGCGTAACACTCAGTTGGTCAGTTAGTGGAGACAGGCCTGGCAGTTGCCTGCCATAGGTATTACCTCATGTCCTATAGCTAAGTGTCTCTCTGGGGATGCTCGTGTTTATGTGAATGAGAGGGGAACTGAGGCACCAGCTCTGCTGCAGGCTACACTCTGACATCAGTGTCACGGATGTGGTTTGGTGACACACAGTGTCATAGAGGCTAACGTCTTTGTCAAATGCAGACACTGTGATCCTTAACTCTTCTGCAGTATATCGAACTAGTATGCTGCAAATATAGAGCGACTCATATAACTGAGAACTCGCTTGTCAGCATGAATCTACTTTAAGATCCCTCATCCTGACCCAGCTTAGCACAAAAAAGAAAAAAAAAAAAGGGAAAAGGCTACTTTTCCTTCCACCAATCCAACCATCTACCCATCCATTTCCTGGTTCTGGTTGCAGGGCAGCAGCTAAAGCAAAGACAGCCAGACCTCCCTCTCCCCAGCTACCACCTGCAGGAATATCAAGGCCTTCCCAAGGCAGCCAAGAAATGTAATCTCTTCCAAATGCTGGAGCCCCTTAGCCTATCTCTAAGGGGTGATCCATATCCCCTTTGGAGGAAACTAATTTCATCTCCTTGTCTCAAGAGCCCTCATTCTTTTGGTGACTAACTACAGTTCATGACCGCAGATGACAGTAGGAAAATAAATCAGCCGGTAAATAGAAACCATTTCCTTTCGGCTCAACTCTCTTCACCACAACAGACTGGTCCACATTACTGCAGAGACGCTGCACCAATCCACCTGTTGACCTGCTGCTCCATTTTTCCCTCACCTTTAAATGAGACCCTGAGACCCTACGTAAAATCCTCCACTTGAGGAAACAAGTCATACCAAAGCCGGAGAGGGCATTCCACCCTTTTCCAGCTGAGAACTCAATGGAGCCAACATGACCTCCATCATCTGCAGAAAGCAGAGGTGAAACCCTCCGGCTACCTAACCCAACCCCTTCTACACCTAAAAATACTGTCCATAAAAGTTATGAACAGAGTCGTGACAAAACGCAGCCATGACAGAGTCCAAATCCCACTCACTCACTACTGGCAATGCAGAACGAACTCTACTTACAAAAGTAAGTACCAAAGCAAAAAAAACAAAACAAAAAAATTTGCTGTATGGAACCTTAAAGGAGCTGTATGTAAGAGCAATAATAAAACTAATCATAAAATGACCCCGATATGTCAACAGACATTTAAAAATCATGTTCATTTCAAATACTTATGTCACTGACAACAGCACTCAAGCCAGGATATTCCAGTTTAAAAAGAGGAGTTGCAGCCCTCAACTGATGTTTATGTTGTCATTTTTTGTTTTGGCCTGAAGCTCCACCCTCCACCTATCTCCCAATCACCAAGTCAGTATTGTTTCTGAAGCTCCACCCTCCACCATCTCCCAATCACCAAGTCAGTATTGTTTCTGAAGCTCCACCCTCCACCTATCTCCCAATCACCAAGTCAGTATTGTTTCGGCATCCGGGTTGCCAGCTCGGCTCTAATTATCGCAGCCATGGCAGCCTACGTTCCTGCTGCATTCTGCAGCCTACCTGGCAACCTCTGGTCGGGGGGAGGAGGGGGAGGGTACACGCCGCTCAACAATATTTTGAAAGTGACTGCAGTACCAGTTTTGGCCATTTCTTACAGATGGCTCCTTTAAATTTTATTTTCCTTAAAAAAAGAAAAAATGAATGAATAATGAATGTGTTTACACAGGACTTGATTATTTAATGTATTATTCATTTTTGTTCTAGTATTGATAGACGTATGTTAAATAATTTTGAATGATGTAATCTATTGACCATATGAGGGAGGGAAGGGGAGAGGGTGTGCTGTTGTTTTTTATTTTTATTTACTTTTTATTTTTATTATTATTATTATTATTATTATTATTATTATTATTATTATTATAATTATTATTATTATTATTTATTTATTTTGGTTTATTCTGGTTTAATTAATGTTATGAAAAGTAAAAAAAAGGGGGGAAAATATTGATAATTATATTATATATATATATATATATATATATATATATATATATATATATATATATATATATATATATATATATATATATATAATTTCTTTTTTTTAATGCCCTCAATAACATCTATACAAAAAAATGTCATGGTTCTTCATTCCGTCGTGGTTTTTGTTTTTAGGTTCATGTTTTATTTTGAAAACCCATGACCTTGTATTTAAGTTTTGTCTTGACTTCCCCTTCTGCCCTGATTGCTTGCACCTGTGTCTCATCAAGTCCTCTGTGTACGTCTTGTCTTGTCTTTCAGCTGCTCACTGCTGATTCATACTGTTCTTATCTTGGTGTGTCTCATCATGTTTAGTTCTGATTTATCAAGTTTGGGGTTTTAGTTTTGTTTTGTATCCTGTTCAGCTGTGCTTTTGTTGGATTAAACCACATTTGTCTTGGAACTCCAGCTGCATCTGGGTCCTACACGCCCAGCTCACACAAATCACTTCAGTTAAAAAAGTCATGTCAGATTTTACTGGTGTTGAATTAAAACGTTTGTTTGAAATCACAAGATCCTCAATTCCATCTATCTGTCACTCAGTGTCTTGTGGTTGAATTGCTTAAAACAATCACTCAAAAAATGTATTGTCTCTCGTGCCAAACAAACAAACAAACAAACTTACAAACAAAGCAAAAGCCCTCAGCTGAAATCTATAATTGCACATATGGAAGTGTTTCTCAAGTGAGACGTTCAGTTGTTGCATTAGCAGTCAGAAAAACTTAAACTCCATCAACAATCCTGGCTAAATGTATTTCTGTCCTCGTTATCTTGGAATTTATGGAGGATTTTTTGTGCCAAAATTAAATAAATAAATACATCATTAATTAATTAAAATGGGAATGAAATATATCATTAATTAATTAAATGTGTCATTAATTAATTAAAATTAGAAATAAATATGTCATTAATTAATCAAAATACAATTCATTTTAAGTAAAAATATATATTTATTATTTCAGCATTTAATTAATTAATGACACATTGTGACACATTATCATAGGAATTTGGATCAACTGCAATACAATGCCTCACCCCATTTTCCACTCTTTTCTCTTTAAAGGGGACCTATTATGGCATCTAATACCTATTTTAAACAGGCCTTGAATGTCTTAAAAACAAGCTTTAGATTTTTTTTTGCTAATTAAATTAGAAATTTAGCCTCTGAGCCATGTCTGCAGCTTCCCTTTCTCTAACCTCATTATCTATGCAGGATTCTGAGTGGGCGGGGCTATGATAATGAGGCTCTGTGCTGATTGGCTGCCTGAATGACGCGATACACCGCTACGAATAAATGGCGGAAGCTCCGGCCGGCAGAGTTAGTTGTGGGCGTGGTTTCACGCATCGGAGGCCAACCTTTGTGACTCGCATTTTGGTTACGTAACGAAAGGGAGCAGAATCTGAACGGCTCGTAGAAGCCACATCAGACTGGACGGCTCATCCGGGCGGCTGTACAGACACTGCACAATTTGGTTGCTTTCCTCCTTCTCTGAGTTGGCAGGCTGAGGGGAGACCACTTTATACATGTTAAAGCAAGAAAAAACGTGTTTTTCATAATAGGTCCCCTTTAAAATAAAACATTACACTGCCTGGAAGTGAGACGGCCCGCTGGCCCGTAAGACTCTGCTGTCTTCCTACAAACCGCAAATGACTTGAAGACGTCATTTAAGTGGAGAGAGGGCCGGGATGTCAGGAAAAGAGTATTTGCGCTGTGTAGCACTCAAGCAAGCGGCAATACTGTAAACTCCAAATTCTGTCTATGGTCCTCAAGTATCAATAACACCCTCTTAAATGTGTCATTTCTGTTACAAAACGTCATTGGTAATTTTCTGGCAATATTGCGAAAAGAAGAGGGGAGGTGTTGAAACTCCATCTAGAAAGATACCAGATGGAGAAACGGCACGTCACTAATGATGTAAACTGAAAACCCCATGAGGAGTAGTGGAGCTGGAAGTTACCAAAAACATATTAATTAAATAAAATGAAAATCTCCCTGAGGTATTTATGAGATCCCAGGAGAGCTTTGCAGCAACCTTCCTCACACATTCAGCCCCAACTGGTATTTTGTATTTTTTTGTGAGAGGCTCTGGGCATTAAAACGGAACCATATGGTTCATCTGTAAAGACGTGAGGGGAGGAAAACGCCCCCGCTGAGCTGCGAGGATGTGAACTGTGGTTCTGGTTTATATTTGATTCATGCTGTCTAATGTGAAGCAGGTGTGAGAGCAGGACCTTGCAGAGGGATGGATGGAGTGCTGGAACAAACACCCATGTCCATTTTAATTTACTCGATGGGGCATGGCCTGCCCCAAAGTCTTTATTAAGTAAATTTATTATAAAATAAACTACATCTAAACCGACACGACTGTCAGAGGCTTTATTAAGAGTTGGAGTAGAAAGTGAAGCATGGTCACACTGCAAAAACAGCCCCTCTAGATATAAGTCTATTATTTCATATTTAGACAAAATAGTGCTATTTTAAAATATATTTGCCAAGAAAAATGGTCTTAACTAGAATTCTTAAAACTAGCAATATAGTACAAAATAATTCTTTACATTTTCTCCAAAGGTTTGTTTTTTACTTTCTTAGACATGAGTCTTTGGTGTGCAGAAGAAAAGATAAAGACACAACAATGATAGAGCGACACTGAGCCACAGCCAGCTGTTCTTGTGCAGGGAACAACAAGCAAGGAACAGAAGCTGAAGTAAAAGCCTAAGGCACAAACAAAAAAAAGAAACATAAAATAGATAAAGAACAGAGCTCAGCTGGGGAACTGAAACATGTTTAAAGCAGCAAAAAGGACTGTTTTTATGTCAAAATATCAGCTTCATTTGGGTGGTATTTGTTTATCTCACATGTGCTGTCCCTATGATCTGCAAAAAGTTACTCATTTAATGTGACAACTGCATCACAGGACTACTTCACACACAAAGAAGACAGGATGTATGAGTCTGGGACTGATCAAGCGACCAAACGTCAGTAAATCTGACAGTATTGTAAAAGCGATGAGGTCTAGGCGCCTATAGGGGGACCCGCTAAGCTAAAAACTGCAAAAGTTCTTTGTACCGAAAGAAAAAAGATCCTGGGTGGTAGCATCTGAAATGGATAAAAAGGACAAGAGTATAAAATGTTGTGCTGTTTGGAGGCCATTACTCTATCTGGCTTGAAAATGCTTATTGTTTAAGTGTGCTGACATAATGTTGGATAAAACCAAATGTTGTATTAGTCCAGCTGAAATTGTAGTTATCTTTTTTTTCCCCTTGTCTGCATATATATTAATGGTTAATTCCAAGTTTGGTAAAATCTAAAGCATATATATGCACTTTAATCTTCAAATAAAGGTTGTTTTTTGGTGTGTGTGTGTGTGTGTTTCCTTCATCAGCCTTCTTGGCAAACTACTATATTTTATTGTTTTTCCCTCAAGTAACGGGGGGAGTGAAAAAGGAATTGGAAAAAAAAAGTCTGCCAGAGATGACTAAGATTGAAATCATAGTTATGAAATTCTTGTAAACATCTTAGTCTGTTTGATGTTGTATACAGCAAATATCTCATAGTTGGACTAAGATTAACGTTGAGCTAATCCCTGCATGTAAACGCTCAACTGGACGGAAACTGGATTCCCCAGTTTCCTCCCTGACCTGTAAGTACTGGAAAAATCTGATCCAGAGAAGGAAAAACAAAAGCATACAGAACGTATGAAGCTATGATGTTCTTTTCACCAGTTGTCATTGTCAATTAAGCCAAATTTAAGGTTTATTGTGTGTGTGTGTGGTGTAATTGGTCATCTGGAGAGTCCAATGCTAAAAAGTGTTGGAGTCTGACATACTTTGGTTGGTATATCGATTCCCAGTGTATTCATGTATAATGGGACGAAGAAAGGAGTTCAGTGAAACAGTTAAGCTCTATCCACTGGTCAACGAAAACATATCGAGTGTGATCACATCAAGCCAAAATTGCGTGAACATCTTCCAAGTTGGAGGAGCATTTCGGAAACTGGTTTCGGAAAAGGTTTCTTCCAGTTGTTATGCAGTTCCTTCAGCCCAAAACACTCCACGAGCCCCCAGACTGCTGCGAGTGACTCAATAATCCATCTCAAGATCCCCAAAGTTCCTTTTGTGTTTGGAGATCACATGTCCAGTTTTCCAGGTGACTGCAGTAGCGCCTAATGCCCTCTTGCAGAAAGATATGGATTCTGCACACCGTATAAGGTTGAGTATGGTGTAGGGATGGGCGGTATGGACTAAAAAATGTATCACGATAATTTCTGGCATTTATCCCGATAACGATAAAAATGACGATAAAAAATACCAATTCAACTCCACCTTTTTAACTATAAATCTATCACCACATTCAGTCTTTGGAGCCCCCAAAACACTGCTCACTAAATACTACTAAACTACACCAACGTATCAACGGGAATTTATCCTTCTTTCTTTCTTTCTTTCTTTCTTTCTTTCTTTCTTTCTTTCTTTCTTTCTTTCTTTCTTTCTTTCTTTCTTTCTTTCTTTCTTTCCTTCCTCCTTTCCTCCTGCTCTTTCCTTCCTTCTTCCCTTCCTCTTTTCTCCCTTCCTTCCTCCTTTCCTTGTTTTCTCCCTTCCTTCTCCCCTTTCCTTCCTTCCTTCCTTCCTTCCTTCCTTCCTTCCTTCCTTTCTTTCTTTCTTTCTTTCTTTCTTTCTTTCTTTCTTTCTTTCTTTCTTTCTTTCTTTCTTTCTTTCTTTCTTTCTTTCTTTCTTTCTTTCTTTCTGGCTCATTTCTCTTTCTTTCTTTCTTTCTTTCTGGCTCATTTCTCTTTCTTTCTTTCTTTCTTTCTTTCTTTCTTTCTGGCTCATTTCTCTTTCTTTCTTTCTTTCTTTCTTTCTTTCTTTCTTTCTTTCTTTCTTTCTTTCTTTCTTTCTTTCTTTCTTTCTTTCTTTCATTCTGGCTCATTTCTTCCTTCCTTCCGTCATCAATGGGAATTTATCATTTTTACAGCGAGATGAAAAATTCTTACCGTGGAGAATTTTTTTGACGGTATATCGTGAACGGTAAAATATCACCCATTCCTAGTATGGTGTTTGGAGAATAGATGTATAAAATGGTGGGCCTTGATTCCTCACCGAGGCCCCTGGAAGAGCGAGGAGGACGTATATGATGGTGGAACACAAGCAAGCTCACTTAATGCTGACCAGTCTTTCCAAACCGTGCAAGAGTGCTACATCACTGAAGTATTTAATTCTCCCCTTGAGCTTAAAAGTGGGGATAATTCCACATGGGAAATCTTAAATGCCTCCCAGTGTATGAAGGTGCCAGAAAACTGACAAACGGGAAGAATTTCAAGAGAGGGACTCCGAGCCGTAAACACGCTCTGCCAATTCTATAACTTTGAAGAGGAAGACAAATTGCAGACAGAAACTCAGGTCTTTCAAAGCGCAGAGTCATGTGCTCCACCAGTCACTGTAACAGCTGTTCTTGTAGTGGCTAAGCAAAACAATGTGTCTGGGTTTTTTTTTCAAGCGACTGAGCTGCATCATGTTCCACGTATACGGCCAACTTCCGCTGTCCTATGGAACACTTGTCCCTAAAGCCTAAATATAGTGTAAATCAAACTTTGTAGCCTTTTTATAAAGAGTAAGAGTTGTCAAACCTACTTTTATTGGTGCCCACAGAACAAAGGGAAACACAGCCCTCCCCCATCTCCCATTTTCAATGACCAGATGCAATACCAGAATATGATGCAGTTTTTACGCTGAAGAGTCCATGTCATCTGTTTGATCATAGGTTTCTCTTATTCAGTCATTTATAACCTAAATTATATTGGTGCATTAAAGCAAGAGGCCCTTTCTTAACTTTAGTCCCTCTAAACGTGTCTGAGCTTCCCTGTGTGAGAGAGAGATTGGTCCAGCAGCAGGGACTGGGGTAAGTGAGATGTTATCGAGCTCAATAATGCCACAACCAAATGAAGCGGAATGATAATGGAGGTAGAGAGGGAACAATGCGTAACTAGTACAAATTACGGAAGCACTTTTAGTGCTGTGGGCAGCACACGGGAGCTTTAAAACTGTGGCATTTTCCAACATAATGTTGTATTTCACCCTAAACTGGATGTCTAACTGTTTAGGAATTCTACCATTAAATCACAAATGTTGACATTTACCCAAAAAATAAGTTTGCTAAGCCCCTACAAGAACGGGGATACTTTAGACGGCTGATCATGGAGTAAAAGTTTGAAGGTGATCTTTAAATTTTTGTATTTTTAGACTTTCTACAAACAGAAGCATAATAAACTGGTGTTTATTGCATGTTTATATTCTCTAAAGTTGGTAACAAGATAACTTTATTCACTGCTGTGCAATAAACTGGTGTTAAACTAAACCAGTTCAGGATTGTGTGTGCATGAATCACCCAAAGCTGTAAACTGTGAGGTTCAGCTTGGTGTTGATCCCAGCCACCAACCCAAGTCCCTCAAATCCTGGTGTTTTTAGCCTTTTTGGCCACGTTTTTGTTTGGTAGGAGGACCATACCAGACTTTGCCACGTCTTTTTGAGGGTCTCGGTCTGACTGCTTTGGTCCTCACCTGAGTGCAATTAATGAACTGCAACAAGCGGGAAAATGACTTGGGTTTTAAGTGGATTAAAGGGGACCTATTATGAAAAACCCGTTTTTTCTTGCTTTAACATATATAAAGAGGTCTCCCCTCACCCTGCCAACTCAGAGAAGGAGGAAAGCAACCAAATGCTGCAGTGTCTGTACAGCCGCCCGGATGAGACATCCAGTGTGATGTGACTTTTACGAGCCGTTCAGATTCTGCTCCTGTCCTTACGTAACGACGGGAGCGATTTCCATAGGTCGGCCTCCGCTGCGTGAAACCACGCCAGCCATAGCGTCCGCCATTTTTCCGAAGCGGTGTATCGTGTGACTGTTTCAACAACGAGGGACGGTAAAAATCAGGTTTTGCATCGAAACTTACCCTCATAAAAGGATCAGTACCAACAGTACGGACCCGGCAACTGCACACGAGTCAGCGGTAAGCGATGTAAATTTTTTATGTTATTTATATTTGTCTACGGGTAACACCGGAGCTCCGATGAGTGGCTCCGGTGTTACCTAACGGAGCCACTCACTCGTTAGGTAACACCGGAACTCTATAAGTAATACACAGGGGTGGAAAGTAACAAATTACATTTACTCACGTTACTGTAATTGAGTACTTTTTAGGAGTAATTTGTAATTTTCTAAGTAGTTTTTGAAATATGTAATTTTTACTTTTACTCGAGTACATTTTGACCCAAGTATTTTACTTTGCTACATTTGAACCCCCTCACGTTACTGAGTACAAAATGGTGAAAAAATTAAATGCGGGCAGAAACCAGCCACAAAAACAACAAAAACCCTTGGCCAAACTTGGAAGACTTATTCGCGTTCAAACGCACAAAAGGCAACAACATTATAATGCAGTGTAAAATGTGCCTGCCCGGCAGAGCGGAGCTTTCAGCCTTCAAGACATCAACATCTAAAAAAATGTACTCGAACAAGTGTGGATGTGTACTTTAATATGCCTCGAAGTTGATTAATTTGATTCGTGACTCATCCTTTTTTTTGCATTAAATAACTGAAAGTAACTTTTACTCAAATTACATTTTAAATGAAGTACTTTTTTACTTTTACTCGAGTAAATTTTTAGATGAGTACTTTTACTTTTACTTTGAGTAGGATTTAAGCAAAGTAAAGATACTTTTACTCAATTACAATTTTTCAGTACTTTTTCCACCTCTGGTAATACATTTTTTTATGTCTATGGTTTCAGATCTTCCAAGCAATGCACCTGAAACTGTTCAACGACACCTTCAGAAGATGCACGGTCCTTCCTTGAGCCAGCAGTAGTGCATAAATGTCATTTATACACAACTTGGTGTATATAAACAGTGTGTGGTGTATATAAGTGGTGCATATAATGTGTACAAATGTTATTTTATTTTTTTCAACAATAAAGTTGCCATTTGTGAACATTCAGTGTTGTGATTTCTTTACAGTTAACATGATTCATTTGTCTTGTAACATAAGAAATGAAATTATGAGGAATTGGAGTAAATAACTGTGGTGTACCTGTTTAGAATTCAATTAAAACCTGTGTGAATTAGTGTGAAGATGAGGTGACCCGGATCCCTCTTCAGGGAACTAAAGGCTGATTTATGGTTCCGCGTTTCACCAACGCAGAGCCTACGGCGTAGGGTACGCATCGATTTAACGCAGAACCGTAATTCAGGCTTTAAGATCCGTTTACACCGTGTCATAAATGCATGCGAGCGTCCGACTATCACGTCGAGCTGCGTGACATCGGACGCTCTCTGTCCACACTGAAACCGTTAAACTCGCGGCCAGTTAGGACAGTCTAATAGAAAATAAAGCAATGGAATTGATTTTGTCGCTGACGCTCACTCGCATGGGACACGCTTTAATAGTGTCCCATGCTGCTCTTCTAACCCAGAGCGAGGCTTTGTGCCCTCCCCTGCTACACGTCCTTCAGGCAGCCAATCAGCACAGAGCCTCATTATCATAGCCTCCCCTCACCTCAGAATCCCTCATAGAGAAGGTTAGAAGCGGTAAAAATAAAGACATGGCCCAGAGGCTGAATTTCTCATTTATGTAGAAAAAACAAGCTTTTGATTGTTTTTAAGACATTCAAGGCCTGTTTAAAATATACATTAAATGCCATAATAGGTCCCCTTTAAAGCCTGTATGTGTGAAATCATCTCAAGTTTCTCAGTGACTAAACAAACAAAGCTTTAAAGGAAATACACATTACATGTCAGAATATAAAAAGCTAGTGAGAAAAACGGATAAACCTCTGCTGTGAGGACGAGCTGGAGAGACTTACATGATCACCTGGCTGGGGTCTCATCAGAGATACCTGGTCGTATCCACGGCGAAACAGAGCCCAGATAGCATCCAGCTTACCCTGAACAGGGAAGGAGAGAGAAGAGACATCTATCAGCTTTACATGTTACAATTTACTTTATTTTTTCCTGTATTTTGTTATGATTCCAGAGGTTCGTTTACTTGATCTTGTTTTACTGTAAGGATTTCTCTTGTACTTGTTTTGACTTCCCACCCCGTCTGCCTCTTCCTCCTGGTATTGTTTAGCAATAAAAGGTAGCTGCAGCAAATGTTGTTTATCTCAACCGCTCTCGTGAGTTTAGATAGTCTTGTTTTTATCCTGTCAGTTTTAATTCAGTTCGCCACCCTGTTGTGCTTCCTGTTCTGGTTCTCTGTCCTACTTGCCTTTTGTTGTGAATTAGCTGTTGATCTCTTTTGGCGGGAAATCCTGCTGGTTGCAGAACATTTGGTTCATACTTCTGTCTCCAAGTCTATTTACAGTAAATCAGATTCTGTATCTTAGTGCACACTAAACTTGTCCACATCACAATCTATAACGTCATGAAACCTTGTTGAGTCTGATCTGTCCGTACTTGCAACATTTGGCCTTTCATCCTTCTATCAAGTTTGCAGGTTTGAATCCTGATGAACTTACAGCCCAATTCTACTCATTACAGCTTTTGTCGGTTTTGTTTCCACCTGCCTGCGGTCCGTATGAATAATTAAACATCCCCCCCCGGTGTTAAATGAAAGGGCAGCATAGTTTATTTTATTAACATTTTATTAACATTTTATTATGGGTTGGCTCAATGCTAATGCTAATGTTGCACCTGCAGAAATGTTTAATGAATGCAAAGGAAATCATGAAAAACATCAGCTGGAGTTTTTCAACCACGTCAGCGATATCAGAGGTATAATGTATAATAATGTGTAATAAATGGACTTCCAGATGGATCAAACGACAGCACGGAAGCAAGTGAAAATCAGGCGTTACTCACTGGTTGGTCTTTGGTTAAGACATGAACCCTTCAGCCTTTTCCAAAGTAAGATTGTCTTACATTGAAGGGGTCTTCTAATAGCTCTATTCTTGTACAAGTTAGGCCTGTACTCAACTTTTTACAGCACTTCAGGACAGTTTTTTAGTTTTGAACCTGGATCTGCTTAAATAAATGAATTAGGAAGGTTTTTTTTTTCTATTTGACATGTGGCGATATAGAGGTTCATTGGATATGAATAAAAACACAGACAAAATCTTTAGCTGTAATGGCACATGGTTGAACAGCACAACTGAACTTTGGCATTGCAAATTTGTTGAAAAGAATTAGTACACGAAAGGACCTTCAGGTGAAGAGAAACAGAGAGAACCTGCTTTCCTGCATACTTGAGAGTATTCACTGCGTAGCTACTGCACGTAGGTTTGGGTCAGTGTGTGCATTCCTCTTTTTTTCTCATGTATGAACAGAGTAAAACTTCACTGTGAATCAATGGGGCGTCTCTCTCTGAAGCAGTAATATTTAAAATACAAACCTTGACAGCTTCGAGATACAGTACCAGTTTGTGCGGACAACAGTACTGCTTCTGTGTGAAGAGCTGTGCTGCTGGGTATGATCTAAGAGCAAACTGTGCTGGCGACTGGTTAATAATGTCTCACTGTCTGCAGTACATGGTAAATTACTTTGTTTGTAGTGCTTAAGCCACTGAATATACATATACCGAGCCAGAATGGGCTTTTTTTGTGAACTGTGACTCCATTTGTGGGATTTTTTCATTTTACCCTCCATTCAAGGGTCTCAACTACCCCGTGGGTTGGAAAGCTTCAGCTACCCCTTCTGAAAACTGGTGGGTCAGACTTCAATAGTGGTCAAACTGTAAACAAGGCAGATTCGTTGGTGTCTAAACGTCTTGAAAGCAAAGATGGATTCTTGACTGAATCATTTTCTTCCCATGGGCAGACTGAATTATTAAATATACAATATGTATTAGGAATAACAAAGGCTTTTAAATGCTGAGCCAGTGTTAAAGGCAGCTGTATTTACCCGGATGGGTGTGTACCACTTCCGGTTTTGAGGCGCCTTTTTGTTCTGAGGTTTCTTAGGTTTGGGCTCGAAGGGTTCGTACTCCTGCTCCGGCATTTTCACCACTGCATTCTTCGGCTTCTCCAGCTTGGCCCCCTCCTCAGTGGAGCCCTTCCCTCCCCAGCGCACCTGCAGACAGCAGACGGTTCAAGATCATCCAACAAAAATGGGGAAAAGGCACCGAAATCTGTAGAAATCATTGCGACTGCCTGCTGGTATCATTTTGTTCTGGCTTGTCACCTCCATCCTCTTGATTCCTCCGATTCCTCTTCCTCCATAATACGAGGCATCCACAGTGGGCCACTTCTTCTTGGGGAGGCCGTCTTCCTCATCTGACTCCTAGAAAACACACAAACACACTCATTTTAACTTCTTCCTCTCTTATACTGCAGACTTCGAGATACTAATGACATTTCACAATTACATGGTAAGCTTTATGTTTGAGTGATAAATCTGCTAGTCAACAAACCTTTTCTTTTGTCACAAAGACATTTTACAACTCATTGGTCCATACTTAAATAATGCAGATAATTTATGAAGTATAGGGTCTGGGATCCTGTCAACACACCACCTTGCACTCTGCCTTACGTGTTGTTCTGTACATCACTAATAATGGAGAGATGCCGTACATGTTGCTCTGTCAAGGGGGGGGTGACATACTGTTGTGTTAAGTGTAGAAGTTCTTCACATTGATGTACTTTAACACAAAAAAGAGGCCATTTATGTCAAAGGTGACAAAAACTAAGCAGTGACTGTACTGGGCTCTTTTAGAGCCCCCAGTGGTCTGTCGAGGAGCTGCAAATGTTCTTAGTTCTGTAGTTGCTACACCCTGAAGTCGGGATGTTGATGCTTGGTCTCAACAGAGGTAGCAGGTGGGCTCAAAGGTGCAGTCTTCTGTTGATCTAAACTTTTCAAAAGCCAGTCTTCTCCAAATGATGCTATGTTGCTTTGGTTGATAACTAGTACTCGCTTCTTCCTATTCAGGGTAACGGCGGTCTTCTGGAGATGATCTCAGCTCCCTTTGGATGAAGAGCAGGAGCTCCAGTCCATCACAGAGCCCTGTTTCCTTTTTTTCTTCTGCTTCTTGTAACTCTTCTTGTCTCACTTTCATGCTCACCATCCATTTCTGTACCTTTCCAACAAGGCCACCACATCCCATAATGCAATGGGTGTTCCCAATCCTTATTGGTTGCACTTTGGAGCTTGTTGGCCCTTTTTCTTTTTTTAAATACAAATTTAATTTGCAACTGACTCAAGTCATTCAGCCATATTTTTATTAGTATTACTTTGTTAGTGTGTATTTGTGTGTATTTGCATGTGTTTTTACTCACAGGCTCAGGAGGAGGTGGGGGAAGCGGCTCCTTGATCACCTGTTGATACATGGGAAATATGATCATGGGAGACGCCAACTCCGAGGAACTGCTAATAATAAAATGTAGTCGGTTCTTACCACAGTGCAGCAGAGAGGCCAGAACCACCACAGGAACAGGAGGGCCAGCAAGAGGAACAACACCAGCAGGGTGACGAGGAGGATGGTGCCATCAAACTGCAACGGCAGAGCGTTACTACTACTCGGCTCGATGGAGGTTTTGATTGAAGATGAACAGGACAGAACACACCAGTAACGGCACCAGAAGTGGCGCCGACAGCATTAACAGTTGTAGTGGAAAGACAGATTTAGGGGAAGACAGGGATAAGGTTCTGGAGAGCGACCCAATCTCACATTTGTCACAGCAGTATTTGTGCTTTTGTCTCAGAGACAGTGGTTGATGTATGTTGTGTGCGTGGTCCCTGAATGCATCCATCTGTTAACATCGCTGTCTTGAAGCGAGGCAGGCGTGCATGAGCCAAACATGGTTCCCATTACAGACCACAGATGAGGATCACATATGGTTAGACTTTCCCCTATCTATCTTGAGGGTACACTCTGCAAATCCCGAGAACCAAATGATTATTTCTCTGAAATCTTCCCGTTGTGTTTGCCTGTAAGAATAACTGACAGGTCACAGAGTGTGCAACCTAAGGTAAACGTATAACAAACAACTCTGACTACGGCAATCAGAACCACATCTGGATCTGTATGCGTTCTCTCAGAAATATGGTATTATTTAGCAGGCTGAAACCACCCAGACCTTTTGATAGAAGTTGGGATTGTTGTATCCTCTGTGTTTGTTTTCAACTTTGATCCATAGATTACGACGTGCGTGTTTACTGAACCAGGTTTGCCCATCGGTTCTGCTTTAATCGCGGTGTGACTCCACCCTACTGTGTACAGATGAGTGCCAACATGTCCAACTGAGGCCTACATATCATGCACCACAACAGAGCAGGTTTGAATTAGCGGCATCTTCGTGAAAATGTTATCACACGATCGGCTTCAAAAGAGTGACTCGTCTCGGCTGGATGGGGGTCCGCTGCGGTTTCGCTCCATCAATCCACTAAACGTCTTCTGTTAAATTGCTTGCAATTACAAAGCAGCACATCCACAAGGACGCTCCACCCGTCTTCCGACCAACAAAGCTTCACACATTCGCACACCGACAAAAGCTAGATTGTCCACAAGTGGCGCCATTAGCAGTTACGCCTCGGGGATAAAGGCATTTGCTAATGGATGCGTCTGGATCATTCCCTTCACGCTCCTGAACGTGCTTCTGTAACTTTTTGCGTTCCCATGCTCTGGGGGATTGGGTCTTTTATTCTGGGGTGAATCACTGCTACCAACCACAGCGGTTTGGCTCCCAGAAGAGGGGAAAGAAGCCGAGAAGTGGAAGATGAATTGGATAAAGGGGTCACTGCACAGCGTGAAAAACAGCCTTCTAGGAAAAGAGGGGAGGGGGATGAGAAGCAAGAAGAGTGGAAACCACACATGACACAAGAAGAAATGGAAATCTTTTCTTTGAACATGGTGACCTCTGAAAAGAAAAGGTCATTTTAAAGAAGGGAACCTTCCACTTACACACTCCGTGGTGGTGATGTGAACGTTGCTGCTGATGAAGGACAGACCGTCGTTCATGCTCACTTGAAGAAATATCACCCTGGAACAGACACATGCAGACCATGTGAACCGGGTGTAACATTACACCCAAAGTGATCAGTTTATTTAGTCTTGAACGTTTCCCTCTGAAGTGTTTTGAGTTTGTTTGAAAGAATGATGTCATCTGAACCTGGGTTCACACATAACGTCACCTTGCTGCCCGTGATGATGTGACGCTGTAATTTTAACCATAATTTACGGGAAGCAACCACCAAATACAGAGGGGTTATGGGTAGAAGCAGACACATTCGTAAACTAGCATCTACTTCTGAGTCCGGTGTGGACGGTCTGATATTTCAGAATCTGGGTTATTGTTGCGGCCGCCAAGACGTGTCTAATACATAAGCTAAACGGTGAGTCACATGATGTATTTACAAACCACATCTTGCTCTTAAGTTGAGCAATCTGAACCCAAATGAGACAAATACAAAGGTTTTCCAAAGTGGTTAAAGGAAAAAAAACCAACACCAACCAAACAATAACTATCAATTATGGTTTTGGACAAAATGCGTATTCTTCTAAGAGATTACATCATGCTAGTTGGACTCTGCAGAATGCTTTCATGCTTTCATGCCCCCTGGTAACTGCAGGCCTTGATCTCAATTTTATGCTACAACATAATCTTTTAGGTCTTGAAACATGCAGTAAAATGAGTTTTTTCTTCCCTCAAACATTGGGCCATGGCCACTCCCATTAGCTAATCCATGGGGTTTCTTCTGTTTCTTAATGTTTTTTTGTCTTCGTGGTCTGTTTTTATTGTTTTTTTTCTTTTATCGTTGCATCTCCACTGTAGGAGATTCACTCAAATTCCATTGTACATCTGTCCAATGACAATAAAGGCATTTGATAAATTAAATCAAAACTAAACACGATTTTGGTCTCCAAAGGCAAGGGAAGTTTATTTGTGGAGCGTATTACAGCGACAAGGCAGATTAAGATGAAAATGAAATGATGAAATGAAAACATGAAAGGTAAAGAGTGAGAAAGAGAGATTATGAGTTGCATAATAAAGAAAAGTTAGACTTAAGTTAGGGTTACAGTTCAGCATTCCTGCAGTTTTCTGGATTGGTTGGTTCCACATCCGTGGAGCCATAGCCACATTTAGCCAAATTAAAGGGGGTTAATTTCTATGTAACACATTATATACAGTCAGGCACGATTACGTAAAGCCACTAATCTATGCACAATTAGGGGTGGGGTCTTTTGATTGACAGCCTCCTATAACCACTTAAGCTACTTGGCACTTTTGTTGAACTTGACGTCATGCGCTGTGAATAAAAACATAACGGAGCATGGCACTATTAGCCGCTGGGCTGCCTGGGCCACTGGGCGGGGTGACCCCGGGGCAGCTGGGTCAACGGCCTGCAGCCACATGCACCTGCACCTGGCGACGCGCCAGAGCCTGCGATCAGCCAACCTAGCTAGCTAGTTCACAACACCTCATTACAGCTCTGGCAACACTCATTTTAAATTTGAGGGACTGAACTGAGGTGGGCATGCTGCGTCCAGGCCTGCTCATAATGCCCATTCACCCATTTTTGCGTTAATTAGTTGGGCAGTGTCAATTTTCTCCTGAAATTGCACCTCGCAGACCAAAAAGAGGTCCCGAAAGTGCTCTCAAGAAAACCTGTGGGTGACATTTCAGGGGGGTCCAGTTCTTTTTATATAGTCTATGGAAACAACATGTTGCTGAAGCACAATTGAGATTGGAGTAAAATGAGGGGGGCCTCAGTCGTGCCGGGGAACAGCACAGTACAACTTGGCAAGTGTGCCCTAAATCACTAAAGTAAACTTCTGCCCATGCTCCATTTCAAACCTCATCCGTGTCAAAAGTGCCCCCACACAAACTCCCTCCACGCGCCCCCTCTGCCCTCCAGACTCAGAAAAACAATTCTGAGAATCTTTAAGTGAACCCTGATGACCTCTGTGGGGCCCGATGTGGTTAAAGTTCCTAAAAATGGGGATGTGAGGCACGCTTGGGTGTAATGGTGTCTGGAAAATGGAAAGCAGACCATTTGATGAATAAACCTGTATTTGATCTGACTCACAGACCCACGTGGGTCCAGAAGAGGAGGGCAGAGAGAGGGGAGCTCTGGGTCAGTGGATGATGCTTGTCTGACTGTGATGCAAACAAGTCGCTGGGAAGCATCAAGATAAAGGCAAGATGGTGGTGTCAGCCGGATACTTAGTTCAACACGCTTTATGTGCTGTTAGGGTGTTATCATATTCTGGTAAAGGTGGTGATAACAGGGGGTGTTATCGGGGGAAGACGTCAGTCTGCCGACTGCTGCAGTTTAAATGCTGGCGTTCAGGTCAGGGTGTAAAGTAATAAAGCGTAGCAAACGCTGCGGAGACGGACCGTGCAAAGGCAATTAATGAGGAGGAAAAATTCCCAGAGAGGGCGGAGGAAGAGAAAACCAACCGATGAGAATGTGATGATCAAAAACAAAGTGGAAATGTGGCGCACGGTCGCAGACAGCTGTTTAGCAAGGAAAGGAAATGGTCTACGCAGACACACACAAGTTCACAGTTTTCCTTGAGGCAACCTAGTTCTTCCCCCAAACCAGGACTCCAGAAATAACTTTTTGCCTCAATGATACCAGGCTTTGGTCCAGATGGTGTTTAATATCAAAAAAAGGTCCCAATTAGGGTGATTAAAAAAAAATGATATTAACAGCCACAGATGACTCCACTCCCAATGGAAGAAAAGGAGGATTCAACATGACAAAAGCTGTATTTTTAAGCCCTTAATTACAAAAATGGTCAAACATATTAAGAGTAAGCACTTTCAAGACTCGAATGAGTCCAGAACCTCCTCGTTTGAACGTTAGGTGTACTTGGAAAACCTGATCCTGAGGTTTTTCTTCCCTGCTGAGCACGCAAACACGTGTCCGCAGTTAAAAGAGCCGGGCTAGCTGCGACAGGGCTTTGATCAGCCAAAAACCAGACGTGAAGACAGCCGAAGGAGAATGGAAGACTGATCGGGGATGAAAGAAGGAGCCCACGTGAAACAGAGATAAATAAAAGACAGATACTGTGAGAAGAAATGAGCAGGCAGACGGAGAAGCCAAGGCTGGAAAACAACTAGCGAGTTGTTAAAAAAAAAAGGAGCCACCGTGGCACTGAAAGTAAAAGATGGAGGTAGAGAGAAGGGAGGAAACGATGATGAAGGGATTGGACGGTTGGGATGTAAAATGTTTAGACATGTAAAATTTACAAGCACAAAAGGTATTTAGACAGAACTACAAGTCCAGGACGATTAAATCACTCCACACTATAGTTTGAATCAAAATCTCTCTCTTAATAACACTCCTTCCCTTAATGTGATTTATACCTCCCATTGGAGGATAGAATGAAGAAACCTGTTTCCAGAGTATAAATACCTCTAGAGAAACAACAAAGACGGACTCACAGTTCTTGTCATCTCTTTATTTGTCTGCGTGTTAAGTTCTTTGTTTTTTTTTGTTTTCTTTATACCACCATCCAGTCAACCTTGTATTTCTGCGGCACCAAGCACTTTTCTTCCCATGAAGGTTTGGGTCGGAGAGGTTTGAGGGTTGTTGGTGTTGGAACACGGTTGAACTCTAAAAGGAGAAAGCTGCCGACTGATGAGGAGCAGCTCTGGCAACCGCCGGGGTTACTCTGACAATTTGTAGGACTGTTTAGCGGTGAATGTTTGTTTGTGTGGACGTTCAAGCTGTCCTCAAAAACCCGTCAGTGGCCTTTCTGAACACTGATAGACATGACCTGTTTATACCCAGATCAGTTTACCCCTCATCTATTTCAGTATAAATATGCAACTGTTAAGACAACACCCATGAATGTTTTGAAAAGTTGATAAAAGACCAACACAGAACTATTTTGACCAACAGCACAAACCTTTTTTGCAAGGAACGATTGTGAACTTCCACAGAGGTCAAAGATACAGGGTAGATTAGGGACATTCGGTTTCTCGCAAACCGTTTACATAGCAGTTTATAGTGCAGAGGATCCCCCCCGCACACCGGGAAGACATATGAGGAGGTGTACCTCAGTTTAATTTACTTCAAGTCCTTTTTAATGTTGAATATTTCTACGGGGTGTAGATGTTTTTTATTTGTGCCTTTTACGGTGAAGTCACACTAAGCAACCTGTACCGTGCTGAAAGTTGACTTTCCCTCTCGTGTATGGTTGTATTTTTGTCTCTGGGTCTATATTCTGCCCCCTAGTGGAGACTTTCGGTATAACGTCTGCTGGCTGCATGGCACTGAGGCTGGAAACGTTTACAACGCTGGTCGTGCACGCTAGCGGATGTAAACCCTTGGTTAGACAGCAAGCATATCGCAGGCCTAACGCAATCATGTAAGTCAGTGGTCCCCAACCTTTTCTGAACCGCGGACCGGTTTAATGTCTGACAATATTTTCACGGCCCAATCTAAAGGTGTAGTTGATAAAAACTAAATAAATGACAAGATCAGCATTAAAAACTGTGGTATTTTCTCTATAGTAATAATAATAATGAATAATAAAAAAACATAATTTTCGAAAAAATTTAATAAAATAATGGAAATTGTAAATTACGTTTAATATGAGTATTTCTATAAATGTGTTTTTATGTCTCATTAACGTTATTTAAAGCCAGGCTTTTATTTTATTTATTAAGGAGACCGATATTTAGTGCTTTTATTTTGAAGGCGTCTCGTCGAGACCTTGTAAACATCCGGCGCTTCGGACTTTAATGGTAAAAGTTTAACGGTAGTAGAAAGTTTGTCTGAAAGACTAAACTAGTGTCGGGAATGCTAAAGTGGTGGCCAACTGACACAAAAAGCACCTTCTGATAAGATTTGTTTTCTTTGCAAATGTTATGCCGTATTTATGTACATATTGAGTTTGGCTGTCATGGTTACCCATGTATTGTGGTTAGCGGTAGGCCTGATTTATGGTTCTGCGTTAAATCGACGGCGTAGCCTACGGCGTAGGTTGCGCGGCGACGCACATCCTACGCCGTAGGCTACGCGTAGGTGTAACGCGGAACCATAAATCAGCCTATAGCTGTTATTAGCGAGCGAGCGAGCAGCTGCGTCAGTCTGTATTTAAGTTAAATGAAACTTATATGAATGTAGAAAGACTAACTCTATTTTATTGTATTCCTTTATAGCTCTTACAGTGTGTTTGCAGTGTATTTACATCCAAGGAATAAAAACATTGTGAACCATCAGTTTGAGAGTCATCCATCATCAGGGGATGCTACAGAAATAATTTTTTCTCTCTGTGCGGCCCGGTACCAGATGACCCACGGCCCGGTAGCGGGCCGGGGCCCGGGGGTTGGGGACCACTGATTTTTCTTTTTTTTTATTTCTGACTTTTTAGTCTTTTTACCCCTCCCCTGCATGTTTGTGCTAAGTGTACTGCTGCCATCAAAAATAAGTTTCCCCACTGAGGGAGAAAATAAAGGATATCTTATCTTATCTTATCTTATCTTATCTTATCTTATCTTATCTTATCTTATGTAAGTCACTAACAGTTGGCTAGTCTGACACCGGAGCTCTCTCGTCGTATTTAGAGCTCGGCTCATTCACGCAGAAGCTTGTGCAGCATCTATCCCTGCCGCTCAATTTAAAGTTGACAGTTTTGGCGATTAAAATGTTTCCCCTAAAAGTAGCAGTGGAACTGCATAACGCTTGTTTACCACGCTGGACATGGAGAGGAATGAGCAAAGGACCACCTGGTTCATAGAAAATGTCTCTTTGGTAGAACTGAAGCTTGACTGAGGAGGAATTTGATACCCGCACAAGGCTTTGAGACAGCACACTACTACTATATATGCTCACCAGCCACTTCATTAGGTGCACCTGGTATGTGAGTGTATTTTCATACATACGGTTTTAGTGTACATATACAGAAACTGCATGTTTACATTAAACAGAGCAGTATTAGGTTTAATTTAACTGCTCTTAAGAGCCCCATCGAGCTCTGTGAAAACATCACCACACGTTCTCATTAAAGCACATTCATGTACTCGTTTCTGCGTGTGCCAATGCGTACGTGCCAGCTCATGCTCTAACTCAGGACAGAAGCAGGACAAACACACCAAGACTCCTCCCCTACATGTGCTGGCATGACCGCAGGGTTTCTTATTTTGCTGGGGTAAGCTGGTATCTAGAAAAGAGGAATGTACCTTTGGACAGGGATCACAAAAATCACCCAACATATGGCAAGTTTATGTTTGAATGTATGTGGACGTATCCACATGATGCAAAGGGGGTGCATCCATGTGTGTCTTTGACTTAAGGCAAAGCGTGTGATATACGATACACGTAAATGCTCCTTGGCTTGAAATACAGGCCTGAAGAGAAGTTGAAACCAGATCAATAAGGATGGATGAAATCATGGTAGGCAGAAAAAAAAGACACTTACTTTCCAACTTCATCAATGACAGGAGCTGGACACAGTAAGAAAGTGTCTTTTACACCAGCTGGCTTTTCGTCTAGGAGGTAAAATATGATACATGAAAATAAAAAGACTGATACATTCCTCTCGTATCGTCATAAACTTAAATTCTTTTAGCAGATAGTAGGCAGAGAAGAGTTTGATCAATATTATACAGCTATTTCTGCAACAAAAGTAACAACTCAGAACAGCTTTGTCTAAACGATACACCTGATACCACAGATGGTAATACACTTTGTTGGGCCATTTTCTTGATGCTAAACGACAAGAACGCTGAAGATGTACTCACTGATTGTGATGGTGTCGTTGATTTTGAAGCTGCAGAGCACCTGGTCGATGTTCCTAGCGTGGAGGAAACCATTCCCTCTCACCACCACTTGAAAAGACTCTGGTTGCACAACACACAAAAGCATTTTTACCTTCTAGACACTGCAGAAAATCTCTGCCAAACAAAACCACTACAGATACAGCAGTATTTAATTATATCTGAAGATACTTGATCTACTTGTTACGATGTTGTCTGCAGGGTTGATCAATTCCTGGAAAGTTTGAAACTTCCCAGGGTAATTAGGAACTGGACATTTGCTCAATTGCAATTACACCTATAAGAAGCTTAAACCAACACTGATGTTTCTACATTGAAAGGAATATTTAATGGTTTTAATGCCATCTACCTCTTACAGTCTTTGTCCCTACTAAGCAACTATTGACCTCCATCCCGGTCATTTGCTCGGAAGTTACTGCAGACTCGGCTGAGGCATCTGACTGTAGTACGCATAAAAAAAGCATCCTCAGTGTTGGCAAATTGAATTGCAAGTTGGTGAACTTTTGACACTTCATCGTGATTGTCAGCCAATCAAATTTCAGCATAATCATGCCTAAAAAGAATTACATTTAATGTTAATTCATTTGAATTTCTACCGTATGCACAGATGATTTCCAGAATTACGATGACATCCACTTGTGGAGTTTTTATATTTCTGTGGTAAATATCTTTTGCTTTTGATCTATGGTATCAAAGTTTGACAAATACAACGAAACCTAATTTAAGCCTTGTGGGTTGTGGGATTTCCACAGAGATCCTCACGTCCCATCAGTTCTTCCAGCAGAAGAACATGGCATTGTAACGAGATGAGCAGCGCTGGCTCGTGTTATCCGTCACTCGTCATTATGTTGTGGCTGATAAGCGTGATCTGTGCACGGCATTGCGTAGATAGGACACTAATCTCACACTACGGATCAATGACACATACACCACTTCATTCTAAATTGAAAAATCCCCCAGTTTAACACGTACATGTACATTTTCTGGCGTTGTGAGAAGAGGCTGAACTGTGCAGTGAATATTGTATCGAGGGAAATTTATTTTTGTTTATTCACTGAAGAGTGAAACTAATTTACTGCTTCATAAAAGTCAAAGGCAGACATGAAAAACTAAATCCTTTTGCTTCTGCCAGAAAGAAAAAAATCATCCACTGCTTTAATCTTTTCATTTGTGCCTTCTTAAATGTTAATTTATTGCTGTTTTTAGCTGTCCTAATCTTTCTTTTGGCAGGACACAAAAGGATGCCGTCCACTTCACACTCCATCTACAGTTAATCTAGCAGCAATCACTCTCTCACGGCTGCTCCGATGAAGGCGACCTTTTAATGACATTCCTTCTGCGATACAGCGTCCCAGCAGATTTCCTGCAAGTGACCTGGAGACCCAAATGTGGTCATCTCTATCATAAGACCCCCGTTAATAAAGATGGACACATTTCAAGACTAGATGGGATTCAAGCATTTGTTTCAGTGACTCAAGGTGAACGCGCGCGCGCGTGTGTGTGTGTGTGTGTGTGTGTGTGTGTGTGTGTGTGTGTGTGTGTGTGTGTGTGTGTGTGTGTGTGTGTGTGTGTGTGTGTGTGTGTGTGTGTGTGTGTGTGTGTGTGTGTGTGTGTGTGTGTGACTGTAAAAGTGTGGTTTTCTAGCTACCCACCTCCGGCACACACACTGGAGGGCTCAGCAGCCAAAATTTCAATGCAGGATTTCTTGATGATCTGGAAAAGAAACGCCAGCTGTGAGTTTTAGCTGCAGCTTTGATTCAAGTTAAGGGGGGGGGGGGGGGGGTTGCTGCACAGATAGAATGAAATAATCAAATTTAGAATGCTTTTCACTCTTTCGAAGAAATACTTTGGAGTGTTTGGTATCACAGGTCCTTTTGTCGAAGTCAAAATACTGAAGTGTTAGGTATATAGGGTCATGCACTCATCTCAGCCCCGACCCCTTTTTTGGGTGTCGTGCCTGTTGTGGTGTGCACAACCCACTTCAGAGGTAAATGCTACAAGATGTGAAAGTGGGAGGAGAGGAAGATGGGGAAAACTGGAAAATTCAACTGATGTCATTGTACCTCGCAAAGCAGAGCGGCTCACAGTGGGACACGTTTTCAGGCATTTTTGCCACAAAGGTTGTCCTTTGTCAAACTCTTTGAGTTGGTAGTTAATTGTGACTTTCAAATAGATTCTTTTTTAAAGAACATTACAAAGGTAAATCCACCAAGTGTTTTGTGTAAAACATAAAGTTTCAGTTGGTTTAACAAAAGGTTCATTCAGAAGAGAAAAACAATGTCACCAGGTCAGCTGGTGAAAGATTTGTCCTCATTTATCACTGTTGTGCAGTGATGGACTAAAGTCATTGTACAGTGCGGGTGACTCAATTACAGGAAATCATGATGATATTAATGAAATAAAATAACCAAAGCTGTTGTAACAAAATACTGGACATCATATCATATCATGTTTAGTTAGTATTTGTGAGAATATCATACATTTAAGATGGTCCTGTACCAGTTATTTCCCTACGCTGACTTTTATAACATGAGAAAAAAGATTAGTTTGACAGTCACGACTGACGTTTATGTTGCTTTGGTCGTGTTTCAGTGTCTGTTTCAAACAGGGCTGCTTTTGAACTTTGGGGAGCTGTTAATTCTGTTTGATCTATCTGATACCGTCTCTTCTCAGCTGAAGTGTGTGTGTGGGGTGAGAACAGAGTGGACTGTGTGAATCTTGCGCTTGCAAAAAGTTGGCAGACCGGTCACGTTTCCATGCGCTGACATTTTTATTTACTCCTCGTAATACACCAGTTCCACTGGTCTCTCTCTCTTTGCTGCTGCCAGAGGCTTACGAATGGCAAAATGTTGTGTGACTTATATGCCACGACCCTCGCACTGCTTCCTAATATATTAATTGCTGTGCGATTTGTACAAAAAAATAGCAACATCCTCTATATAGAATGTAAATATTTAAGAAAAGGCCCGTGTGAGAGTGAAAAGTATCTTGAAGGCCTACGAAAGTCCGGACTATTAAACAGCAAATAAGAATTTATCAGTTTTGAAAAAGCAGGGCTTAAAGGTAGGGTAAGTGATTTACGGGAGGACATCACATCCGTTCATATTTCAAAGAAAACCTCAATAAAACGCAGAGATGCTCGGCAAGGATTTTCTATGAAGACAGCGTATTTACTGAATGTGACAGTGTTTTGTGTCTTAAATCACATTTTACACCTTACTCTATCTTAATTAATTATTTTAGGATCAGTGTCGTCTTGATCCCTCTAAAGTAATGGCTTGGATACACAAAGTTTGTGCATCTTGTGTGTTAAAAGAGCTGGAACTACATTTACTGAATAACTTTTCAGTGAATTTGTTTTGCACAGACTTTACTAATGAAGTTAGCTTATAATTTTAAAACAATGAGCAAAACAGAAGGCATAAGTGACTTCAGTGTTGCAAGGCAGATCCATGTACATGAGACTGAATGTCCTGTTTGAGAGTCTATGATAAAAGAAAGGGGGTTCTGTACAGAAAAGACTGTAGTTACCGAATCGATGACGCCCCTGAGGGCATGGAAACCACCCAACACAGGAAACACGTGCTCGATGGTGTCTGCAATAGTAGCCAGCTGCACATGGACAAAGATATGCAGAAAAGAGAGAAGAGCAGAAGAATCAATCCACAATACGAGTACAATTCAGTGTGAGAGTCAGATCAGAAAGACTATTTCTGGAGCTGCTTGATGAACTGCTGCCAGTGTTGGAACCAGACGGCGTACGACTGGATTACCTGCGTTTCATTGAAGTCTTTGACACCAACGCAGTACACAATAGCTCCCAGGGATCGGGCTTCCTCTGCCTGGTTGAGCACACGATCGACACGTCAACTCAACAAATCTAAAGTCAACAGGGATGTCTATGAGATTGAGGAGTTGGTTTTTGTTTTTAACCTGTTGTTGTGCGTTGATGAGCTGGTGCTCTTGCAGCTCTCCGTCCGTCAGTGCGATAATTACACTGGCTGTGCCTGAAAAACCCACAAGAATAAGATATAACTTCCACTTGCAATCGAGCCTGAAATAAAAACCACTTTTAAACTACAGGTTTTATTTGATCCTTACCAAAGTTCTCTCTGCGAATCTGCTCATTTGCCTTTGAGAGCAAAGAGCAAAGTTTTAGGTTTAAGTCAGTGAGTAAATCAGCTCCATCTAACTAGTTGTAGTGACTTGTAGTAAAAAGTTATCATAAAATGAGCTTACACTCTGCAGCCCAAGGTGCATGAAGGTGTCTCCACCAGGAATCTCTTTCCTCAATGCGTTGAGACCCTTTTTGATGTTCACTCTGTAGAGCAGAAAAAGGGTTTTGATGAAGGTGTTCATGCTAGTTTGTGTTTCTACTACACAAACTCACAGAGGGAAATGATACCCTTTCATAAAAACCACATGTTTAGTTAGTATCTGTGTTTTTAGCGCTAAGAAAAGGGGGTCAAACAGGCTTAGGAGGAACTTCCCGTTCTACTGTGGGCCCAAGGTGGAACACAATAATAGCAAATACGTTTAGATCAAATAAATAGATACCATAAATGCTTTTTGCAAATGTTTGTTGCATCATCAAAACCAAATTCAGAATTCTTTGAAGACCTTCAGGGGGAACAAAAAGCAGGTAGCAGGATCTGATTCTCCTTCCTTAGTGGTTAGTCAAAAACTTTTAAAAATGAGCTTTTACATCTAAACACGATTAGAGAAAAATAGCTGCTTCCTGTTAGCTGGTAGCGACATCATGACGCAAAGCTGGAAAGCTTGTGAATGTGCACAGCCCGTTCAGTCAATGGCAGAATATGATCACATAAGGCAATTTCCAGCTAATGAATTAGTAGTTAGTTGAAGTCCTAAATTAAAGTCTTGCAACACTGAGTTGACTTAAATACGCTGCATTTTAATTTTGAATAGAAATGCTCCTCAATACATTTCTTTCTTTCGTTCAAGCTATGGTTTAAAGTTTGACAGGCATGACTGAAGATTAACGCTCTTGCAAGGCAAATTAAGTGCATCGTACGAGAACTACAGCTGATGAATGTTGACCGAAAGTAATTTTTACTAACATTGTAGCAGAAATCTTTATACATGCTTCTGAAAATGGCTGATGAAAACTATCTGGGGACTTGTGGTGAAAATTCCACTGCAAATGACCTACCGTATTTCAGGAAACACCAAGGTCATGAGATCATTTTAATCCTGTCTGAAAGCACGCCAGTAATTCGGTGATGTGCAGGCTGGAATCTTTTAAAAAAAGTTCCTCTGGTCGCTTTTCAGCGTAATTGTTTGCAGCACATAGCGTGATATTATATTGAAACTTCCACCACTTATAGTCATATAAGTGGTGGATAATAATGATAATCTTATAATTTCAGATGATAAACACACAGAAATAAATCATCAATAAGCTTCACACAGAGACAGTGAGATGATGACGCGTGTGGCTCCATCACGCATAAAGAAACTTTTTATCTGCAAGCTCTTTTAATAACCAAAAATATATTAAACAGTAACACTGTAAACGTTATAAGACCCAACTTCCTTCACCTGTTTTCTGTCAGTTTCATGATGGTGGACGATCTGGAGGAGAACGTTATGAAGGACATCCTCAGCATGGGACTAGAACAGGAAAGAAAAAAGCACAAACATCAAGACACAGAGACGGATACTAACAAGAGTAGAATCCATAGTTTGTCCGTTGGCTATAACAGAGAAGAGAAACACGTTGTTTTCACCAGAACCATGAAGGATCTTGAAGTAACTGTTATGAGCTCCAGCTTTAGCTCTTCTGGCAAAGCATCATTAATTCATGTTTGGTTTTTTTATTTACCAGAAATAGCTAATTGGACTCCTATCAAACTTTTATTTTGAAAAAAAAAAGTTCTAAACAAGCAAAACAATTGTTCACATGTATGACGACGACACGGTGTTGAGTCAAACGTCTCTGAATCCTTAGATGTGCATGACTGTTATTTATTTATGGATTCAGTTTAGGAGGGGTTTTCACACATGTTCACACATCTTCAGTGAAGCTTGTGCTGTTTTCAACAGGGGGTAAGTCAAGATGGGTCTGTGTTGTTTAAAACTCTCTCTTGTTTGTTTAAAACTGAAACTCGGAGAAAGAAGGGATCACGAAGCTCCAGGTGCTGTGGTGCCAGACAAAACAGCCACAGGACGGTTTATTTTCTACAAATTACAGTCAGTTGAACACATATGGGGGAATGAGATCACACAAATACAACATCACACAAGCATGAAGAGTTGATGGAGGTGTTTTTGTTCCTGTGTGTTTTTATTGAGATGCAAAGCAACTTTGAGTTATTGAAAACAAACCTTATTCAAGGGTGAAACTGTTAACCAGCTCACAAATGTGACACACATAATTAAAAGCCACTTTTGAATTGTGATGCACGAATGTGCGCCATTACGGTACATATTATTATTTTTACTTTTTAAAGGTTGACACTATTTCCCTTCTGCAACATCTGGGCATGCTTTTGGTGAAAATCCCACGGAGATACACTTCAATCACCCTTTTCAACCTTATCTTTACAGCCGGAAACTGGATGGAGTTAAAGATGAGGAGGCTGATCTGGATCTGTGATGTCAGTTTCCTCTCAAACATCCTTGCTGGTCAAGATTGTTTTAACGTTAAGTGGTGTTTATATACTTCAAAACAGCACAAGCATGTCCTCTAGTTTAAAGCTTATTTGATGTTTTTAAATGAGCTGTTTCCCTAAAATGACAAAGCAAGCTCAACACAGCATTTTATTTTTCCCTCCAGCTCTTCTTTGTTCTTTTATTGATTCATTTGTTCCTCTGACAGGAAAACCGCACATCAATTAAAAACTGGCATAAATGCACCAGAGGTGGTCAAGCGGCTCTTTCATTTTCAGGGCCTGGAAATCTGAGTAACATTTGGAGGAGGAAAACATATGAATTGGGACACGAGAGGCTTTGAAACCAAGAGCGCTCACACTCAGGATGATCTGGTGTTTAGTCGCTGACGATTACTCCCAACCATGCCAAACGCCGGCCCTGGTAACGCAGCCTGAGTGCATCACGAGGCTGCACCATGAGTGAATTTCCATGTGGTAAGTTGTAGCAGTGGGGATCGTTTTCTAACCTACGTCACTGGTTCAACAGCAGTGTAAAATGTGTTTTTCTCAAGTGATCTGTATCTGAGGGCTCCAGGAAGTCCAATCCGAGGTACCGAGGCTGCCTGAAGGCCTCTAACTGGGTTACCATGTGTTTCACTTTTGACGCATCCTTGGTGACTTGTTTTGCGTGTCTCCAGAGGTGTTTGTGAAGAGCTTCTTACCTTTTGAATTTCATAGCTAAATTCTCCACAAACTCGTAGATTTCGTTCCAGTGATCCTTCACGCTGCCAGACCTGAGGGATACGGATACAAGCAGAACCGCAAAATGTCAAGAATGGCGTTCAATCATGCAACTTATAATTTCTTAACTGTATGTCTGTGAGTTAAAGACGAGTTGTTCAGCAAGATCTCACCTCAGAAAATACCAGGGTTTAAGCTATCTAACAGACGCTGTGAGCTCCATGTGGCAGAGCATTCAAACGAGAAAATTACAACGTCTCTATCCAACAACAACAGGGGGTCAAAACATTAGCTGCATAACATGAACAACAGGCTGAAGAAATCCCAGATCGAATGCAACAGTTGTAACTTTTACTTTACTAAACTAAGAGTTTTTAGGTTTTTTTAAAAGAAAGCAAGTTAGTTTTACTCCTCAGTTACCTAAAATAGCAAAGAGGCAGTTAGTTAATGCATTTTGTAGCTGCCAATCCTGGAAATCAAGGCTAGTAAATCTGGATTTTTAGCAAGAACATGGAGCACAAACACAATTTTCAGAGCCACTTTGGTGCCAGTAAAATGCACTGGTGAGATAAAAGAGACTCCCAGTGGGCTCTGGGGCAGAACTGAACACAAACTGGTGTCCCGAAAGAGCCCCTGGAGGTTGTGTAAAAAGGCTCCGGTCTCCCCGGGGGAACGTCTACAAAACCAGACTCATAAAATCCCTTCATTTCTTCTGCCCAGCTTGTCTTAGTTAGTTGGCGGCCATTTCATTAAGTGCGAGCCTTAAGGGAGGGGGCTTCAGCCGCGAGTTGACCGGCCGGGAGATGGTGCACAAGCCGGAGAGATGACTCTTGGGAAATCAGCTAACAGACCCAGACTAGTGTAAAGATGACTCGGCATTAAAGGCTTTTCAGGTAGGACATGTGCTGCACTTGCTGCAGGGGTTGGGCGCACATGCTTATTTTACGTTGTTTGGTGTCACTTGATGACCAAAGAGGTTTTCTGATAACAACTAGTTTTTCTCCTTATGTCACACTCTAAATCAAGCTATTGGCAACAATCTAGCTAAGGATTAAACTGGTGTTTCCGAGAAATCCAGGCATAAATGCTCAAGAAGACAATCGATTATAGAGTGAGGTGAGTTTGACTCTGCGATGCTAGGTGGCGCCACATGCACTTTTGCGTTGGCGTTTTTCCTGTTAGTTCTTTGTTGTTCGTCTTTCTTCTTCTCCTACTGTGTTGATATTCTGGCTTTCACAGTGTTGTCACTTCTGAAAAGGGGAGTCACTAGCTTGGTTAAGCGTGGGTTGTGTATAAATGGTGGAATAACTTGAATTAGGACGCATTATCTGGCAATAATAGCTCGATCTCAAGAGCTTCAGTTCAGTTAGGTGTATACATGGTTTTTAAAAATTCGATATCGGTTGGATTAAGGCAACCATTTGACTTTCTGTTACTACATGTAAACGTACTGAGTTGGTATGTTTATGCTTCTGCCGTGCCTCGACTACGTTAACTCTACTCCCGTCATTGTCCCAGCTTACTACTTACTAAGAAGGCTACGAGAAATTAATTTAGTCATCATCTGCTGTGATAGGCAACATTAGTTCCCGCATTCAGCTTGTTAGCATTAATCTGGTCTATTACACCACGTACCAAAAAACACAAAAATCTTTACTATAGTTGGCTGCAGTCAATTGAAAAAACAAACAAACTGTGAATTGGACTTAAAGTTGTGTATATTCAATGTAGTTCTTAGTTACTTCTCACAATAGCTTTGCACTGGGTTCTTTCCGTACTTCCGGGTCAAGGCCCAGGCCTGGAACCGTGGGGCAGTTCAGCAATTAGCATGACTCTCATAGTCAGACTAATACTTGGGTGTATTAAGGTGCTTTCAGACCTGTGGCCCGTTTGTTTTGTTCCGATTCAGGGGCTAAATTGATACAGTTGTTTAGTTTTCGTTTGTGGCGTTTGTGTTCACAAGGCAACCGTCTGTAGCGGTTCAAAGCTGTTAACAAATGCCATGCGCGAACCAACTGTTCTCTCATTGGTCAGAACTGAACGCGGAAGGAGTTTCGTCTTCCGTACCCCGGGAAAAACAACAATGGTAATAAAGCGCCTTTCACAGAGAGGGCGCAAAGCGCAGACCGCTGCCGCCGATCCCATTCATTGTGTATGTGCTACCACGGCGCAAGAGCGGACCGCTCTGCCGCGCTTTGCGCCACGCCTGCCTGCCCGAATTGAACATTTTTTAATTTCACTGTGTCGCGCTGTGACGACATCTCGGCACGTCCAATAGGAGAGAAGGGAGAAGAGAGAAAGTTGTGTCCAATAGGACAGAAGGTGGTGGAGGCTGCGCCGACTCTTCTCCTTGCGCCGCGGAGCACATACACAATGAATGGAGTTGTGTCGGCTGCTGTGTTGATTATGTTCTCACTGCAAACTAACCGCTCCATGTCTGGAATGGAAGCGAGCCGAGACCACCTCTCCTAGGTGATCTCGGCTTGCTTGTTTTGTGCCGCATCCGAGCGCGATTGCTGTGTTCACATATACCAAACGAACCGATCTTTAGGGGGAAACGCTCCCTGTTTCGGAACAACTTCTCCAAACAGGACAGGTGTGAAAGCACCCTTAGTCTGACTATGAGTAGAAGTTTTGTCTGGGACAATTTAAAATCGACCAAGTTGTTAACTTGGAAAGGACGTATTCAGCACTTATGCAATAATGAATGTCGTTAAACTCGTATTGTACAGTTTAGGATGTCGCCACATTGAACTTGGACGGGTTGGACCTTTCTTAATCAAAATAATGACTTTGCAATCCACCTTTATTTTCTATCTGAATTTTTTTCCCAGCACATTAGAGACCTTGAAATTTTGTCTGCTTGTCTGTCCTCGTATCAGTTCCAGACATATTAAAAAGAAACTATTTCTTCCATCCGTAGGTTTTCCATTCTTTCAGCTCGTGAGAAAATGTTTGCATCCACTTTCAGTTCTAAGTATGACTTATTTGGGCTTTTCAGATAAAAAATAAAAACATAAAAAAGACATAAAAAAAGCCCCTTTCTGGACCAAAACAGCACAATTCATGCAAACAAGCTTTAAAAGGAAATGAAGTGTGGCATTTTACTGCAACCAAATGTAATGTTTTTGTGTTAGTTCTCAGAAATGGAGGTGAAATAATGTTATTTGGCCATTTTCTCAGGGGGAAGACAGAACAGGGGAATACCAGGGAATTTCCCATTTAACCATAGGCACTTAAAAGTGTTTTGATCCTGCCAAACTGGACTCCAGATCAGCATTAAATACTCCACACTGTGTTTGTTTGACTTGTGTTTTGTATCCATGTGGGTCAGGATTTACTGTTTCTAAAAGCCAGTAAAGCAGTTTTGGAAGTGATATCTTTAAATAAGTAGTTCTCTGTGCACTAATAACTCGAACGGATAAGGTTCGGGGTCCAAGAGGCCATCCATTCTGGAAGTACATGCAAGAAAAACATTTCGTCAATAACTTCATCTATGTTTAAGTGTTTTATTTCATCTACTGTGAAGAGATGTAAATGCTGACCAACTATTAACCACATGTGAGCCGTTGCTTTTATCTGTGGTCCTGCTTTTCTGATGATATAAGCTCTTCTCTGACTTTAAGGCTTAAATTCCAGTCAAGCTGATTGAGCAAAGACACAGGACAAGACCTTACAAGCTAAACACAATCCTCCCAAATGAAAAAGCTTGAGGTAAAGGAGAGTGCAGAGCTCAACAAAATGTGCAACGCAAACAGAAATAGTCACGAAAGGCTTGCGTGCACACACACGCACACACACACACACACACGCGCACATGCACACGCACACGCACACGCACACACACACGCACACACACACACACACACACACACACACACACACACACACACACACACACACACACACACACACACACACACACACACACACACACTCAAAGACATCCTCTGACCTGAAGGAATAGCTGGAGCCAATTTCTTGTGCAATTTGTTCCATTATAGCAACGGATGAGGGAGGAAAGAGCGCAGTGTTGGAGAGGCTGCAGCTAATGGTCTTGTAGAGGTGTGTTGATCATTTTTGAGTATTTATTTTACATTAGGTGAATCTGAGGACTCCCACTCTTGGTTTTCAGCTGCTTATCTTTGTTTCTGAACCATAGTGGCTTTTGTTTGCGTTGGAACGGCTTGATTGTCTGAGGTGACTTTGAGTCGTGGGACCGATGCCTAGCTTGCAGTTTCGCTCACCTGTCCAAACAATGTTGGGGGAGGAAGAGGGCCATTTCAGTCTACGAGTCTTGATGAAACCATTTAATTCTCCCCACAATCCCTTGATCTAATTTTAATGATCTGCGCTGAGCGCTGGAGTTCAGCGGTTTGAGGTTTGGAGGCAGAGAGTAAAGGTTCAGAGGAGTCAGGGGCGTCGGTGATCGCTTGCAAAGTCATTAAGCCCAACAGCAGAATGAGGTTATATGACATCAAATCATCAAAATAGAATGACATTGTTTTTTTTTTACTCAAGCAGAGAGAAGGAAACATGAGAAAAGAAAGGAAAGGTGAGGAATATTATCTGGGAAATGAATAATTACAGCAGTGGGAGTGAGATCATGTGAAAAATCTGCCGGCTCAACAGCTGGCGCGCGTCTGTCAGAGGAAACGTACTGATGATTCAATAGTTTTACCCGTAAGGCCGACGGGGTCAGGATGAACTTGACACAGTGACAGATCCTTTTTTTACAGAAAGAGATTGAGCCAATGTTGCCAAAATGGAGCAGATTTTAAAATCGGCAATCAGACCCTGCTCCACAAAAATTAGATTAGGGAGAAAGAAAAAATGAACCAGCCAAGAATGAACTAACAGATGAGACAGAGTTACTGATGCTCAGTATAATAGTTTAAAACAGACACAGCAGTGATGTTTTAAGGACAAAAATATATAATAAACGTACAGGAAGAGTGGCGATTAGGCTCATTAGCACGTCTAATTTCACTTGGCAGAGATTTCAAACTCAGTGCAAAAGAGCAATAAATGCTCCTGAATAATACACTTAAATCTAGAAAGGCCGACTGACATGAGAGCATTTCCTGCTCTGCGTAACAGGCGGCAGCGCCGGGGTAAGATTTTCCAACCAGATGCCATCAGCAGCGGCCGGCAAGCGTGCAGTTATTTAGAAAGAGTGCTACCAACCTAATAGCAAACGTTTTCATGCCTTTGGACCAAATGAATGAAAAACGTGGCAACCAAAGTGAATGGAAAAGCTCATGTAAGACTTACAAAAAGATAAACAGATTCTTTGTTTTTTTTAATCAACATCAATCATCATGCTGTGCACTGAATGATGATGATGGATGTTTTTAAGTTATCTAGAGTATGTGAGGATTCTTGCTTTTTTTGCCTCTTTCATCTCAGACTGTATCAGTCAAGATGAGAAATAAACGAGGAGTTTAAACGAGGAGTTTAGACAAGAAAAGAACTTTAAAAGGAATGAACTTCCACCGCATCCACTGTGGATTTTTATCAAAACAAACATGTAAATTGCTTTCAGCGCTTTTCCAATAGCATTCGTTGGCTCAGTTGAGGAAAATTAGGATGGCTAATGGTTCAAGATTATCGAATGCCTGTTAAATGAGCAAATCCAGATGATATGGAGCCATCTTGAGGGTTTCATTGAGGTTAACTTGGATCAGTTTTAGCTACGCTCAGACACAACCTCACAGCCAAAGTTAATATTTTCATTTCTTCATGGCCCAGGTATTCAAATGTCTGTCTAGAAATGTGTGGCGTCAGAGATTCTACATTAACCTTTTAGATGTCTTAATGTACTGCAACTGTGATATACTACTGTTTTTGGTGCAATATGTACACACGAGAGTCAATGCAGCGATACATTTTTTTTAAATAACTGCGCAAAGGGCTGCATGCATGATTACTGACCAGCGATGCTGAACAGACTGAAAGAAGGTAAGAAGTGAATCCTCTAGAGTTATTGTATGGAAACGAAAAGGACCTGAACTGTGCAAACAACTTAAATTCATTTTCAGTAATGGCTTATTTTGCTGACTTGGGGAGGCAGCAAAGAATGAATCAGACAGTTTGAAATTTAGAGAGGGGGCGTATTATGTGTCCGTTGAGGGAAAACACGAAGCTGAGCTGAAGGAAGGCAGGAAGTAGAAGAACAAGACAAAGGCAACAACAGGATTAAGGCACAAAAACAAGACAAACATTTATGTTGCATATTTATGTGCCTCATGTGCTTACTGACGACAGTGTCGACAATTTTCAAATACAAGCCTTAC
Source organism: Cololabis saira (assembly GCF_033807715.1). Taxonomy (NCBI): domain Eukaryota; kingdom Metazoa; phylum Chordata; class Actinopteri; order Beloniformes; family Belonidae; genus Cololabis; species Cololabis saira. Next base: position 24,403,170 of record NC_084605.1, on the reverse strand, counting down.
AGTTAAAAAGCTGCGGGTTTTTTTTATTTGTAAATTACTGGGAATTTACTGGTTTCTGAAAAAGAAAACATATTACAACTTTTTTTTTGTGGATAATGTACACATTTTTTCCTGAGGTTTTGATCTCAGGAAAAAAGAGCTTTGGTCAAAGTACCACAGGAATACCAGACTTTTCAACCACGTTTTCACATCTCTGTTCTTTATGTGCTGACTTTAGGCAACGACCAACATCCTGTTTTCCTCTTTGCAGGGAATCAGGAAGTGCAGTTCCTCAAATGGCCACTGGGTGCTCCAAACGATCCAACTCTTAACAACTCGGATCAAAACACCGTTTTGGTCTCTATAGCTAGATTTTACATCAACTACAGCTTTATGGGGGTGTTGATATTTTTATGTACCTCATCAGGTTAAAATAATACCAAACCACAATGGGGGGGTTGTTTTGAGTGACAGTTTGTGTAATTACATAGCTGTCACTTAAATTACTTGGCATCTTCGGTGAACTTAACTACTAAGCTGTGAATAAAGTGCCAACAGAGAGTGGTTGGTCTTATTTTAAAGATAAAACGGCTTGTTTTGGTGTTAAATGTACAAAGAGATTAAGATTATAACGATTGGTTCTGGATTGCCGGGGAAGGTTCTGGGTAGAAACTCTGTTGGGGTGTCTGTGTGTCATAAACGCTGTGCAGACTCTGAACTCTGTTTGTGTAATGAGTTATATCTTAAGTTTTAGTATATATTTGCTGCTGTTACATTATAGTCTTGTAAGATCAAGAATAACGAACTTCAAACGATGGAAACACGACAATACAACTACGTTTTACGGCCACGATGAAGCATCGCAATGTTACACAGCCAAAAAGTCGTGGTATTATTGTAATTATCGGTTCTGAAATAAAGAGAATCAGTGAGGAACACGTGTCCTCACTTTATAAAACATGGAAGTTGTTATGTAAGACATGGAGTTGTTCAACATGTGATCAAACGTACAAAACCGCTGCTATGTGCATTTAAACAGCAAATCACTTCTTATACTGTAGTTGTTTTGTTGAAACACATATTTCTTTAATTACAATCTACTCTCAGCTCCATAGTTTATGTCAGCTCTGCTATTTCATAATTAATCCTAGCTTGTTTTCAAAGTTTTATGCCATGCAACTTTAGAGCTTTGACTCAGTCTGTTATTTATTTATCTAGGTGAAATGATTTCATGTTTGTCTTCAAGCTGGCAGTTTGGTGAGTTTGCTTTAGTTGCCTCTTTAGCAGAAATTGTGTCTGAGTGTCTGGTATCCTGTAAGAAAATAACAGCTGAAATGTGTTTGTTTAATATGAATCATTTCCTAACCTCTCCCTCCGTGTTTTTGTTTTTTTCCTTTTTTAATTTTCTCATCATGTCTCCTTCGAACTCTCCAGCAGCCTCTTCTCTCCCGGGCTGATGGCATGTGGAGGAAAAAATGCTTCTCTGGTCTGAAAACATAGCTGCTCAGTGTCGTTTTCATGGTTAAAAGTGTCTAAAAAAGAAAAGAAAAAAATCCCAGCCCCCTCGAGGAGGCCGTCTGCCATTCCAGCTGAGCTTACCCACACCACCCCATCCTGCAACCAATGACGGTGCCCCAATTTAACTGAGTGGGCACAAGCATTTGTTTGTTTAAAACCGCTAACCTACTTTTACAGCAACTGCAGAAATCAAAGTCTTTACTACATGAGCGCTAAGCTAATGCCCTGCATCCATTCCAAAGCCGAGAGGACTTGAGAAAATTAGAGGACACGGGTTCACAGAGGGACATGTGCGAAGAGGTTTTGATTGTTCAGTTTTTATCTGACCATCCAACTGCCTGCTCTTCCATGTTCCTCCTGCATAAGTGAAGCCAGTTTTCAGATGGACAAAGACTGACGTGATTTCTCCAGACATGTCTTCCTGCCGGGAACACAAAAGCAACAGGCTGCAAGGGGCCGGCGGGCAAAACACAGCGGGGGTGTCATTCCACAGTGAGAGCATATTCCGACGTATCAAAAGTATTTACAGACTGCAGCTGCACTTTTGGTTTTTCCGCTGACTCGCTTGGATTCAGCCAACATGATTCAAGGTCTCATGGGAGTGCTAACTTGTGACTCCGTCGACAACAGAAACGTTTTGAAAAATAAAGACATGACTTCAAATTACCGTGATCTGACCGAGGTTTATTACCAAAGATTTGTGGGTTTTATTGATGACATCACTAAGCTGTCAGAAGTATGAGTTTCCGCAACGTTAATGCTGCAGTAACACCATGGAAGACCGACGGGATTATGGATTGAAGAGGCATTGAGGTGGAAAGAAAGTTAATGGAATGGGGTTGAAGCTAAAAAGAAAATGGAAAAAGAGGAAACTTTGGTAAGGCTGAGTACTTTTTGGTCACCCAGGATTATTTGTACTATAATAAAAGTTTACACAAAAATATATGTACTGCTCAGTTTCACAATTCACTGGAATTATTATTATATGCACCCGTGTTTGCTAATCTGAACCCACTCACCAAAAACAAACATATTAAAGGCAGCGTTCATGACGAAGTGGACACACATATGACCAGTCAATCTGTCGGTGGAGTTCTTTTTCTCCACAAACACACCCCAAACTATTCATCTGGAAATGTTTTCCATATGAAAACACTCTGAATCTGAAGATGAATATTCAAACCGAGGCGCAGGCTATGCAGCAATTGGTCACTGGAATTTAAAGCTACCCTATGTAGAAATATCCCTTCTCACCAAATGGGTGGGGGCAAAAACAAGAAAATGTATGTATCAGCCACTGGTTGAAAAATATAACCAGACCGTCCCCACTCATTATTTCAGTATTGACAGTGGCTTTTTTGTCAACACAGCAGATCTTCAGCAGATGTTCATCATCTGGGGAGCAGAGGTGCTCCCCCACAGCACCATGCCCAGGACTGCACCATCTGCTGAGGAAGAGCACCAGCATCACTTCCACCCCAACCCCTCTGAATTCCCCCCGTGCACCATGGTCCAGAACATGCTCCTGCAGCCATACCTCTGCCAGGATGTCCACTGCAGTTTCATTGATGCTGTAAAACGATATGCAGTTGTACCGCCGAGGACGGAAGCGCAAAGTTGCTTTGGGTGGTTTTTGCTGATAGCAGGGACGGAAGATCCCCTGCAGCTGGACAACCCTTAGTAAAAGTAAGTATATATTCCTTCTAGGGGTTGCCAAGGACCTCACGATAAAATACACATCACAATACTTGAGTCACGATACAGTACGATATTTCAATATCCAAATTTTGCGATATATTGGGATGTTATACATAGTTCGCTGAAAACTGTAAGAGGCATTATGCACCTTCAAATCTGAGTTGCATGTACATCAAATTATAGTAATAAAAACAATGTAATTCTCAATTTTTTTGTTATTAATTTTTTTTTGTTTTTTCTTCTTCCGGTTTTGATGTTTGTTGTTTGCTTTCATATTGTGGGTTGTTCCTTGGGTAAAATGTTAAAAACTATAGATAAAATATAAAAAAAAACAAAAAACAATGTAATTCAAATTATCCATGCTGTTTTATTGTAACTTTTCAAGCTAAAGTTACAACATATTTGCATATGTTTTTCATATTATTTAAATAATATGAAATTAACATTAACAATATTATGTATACAATAAAGTCGTACTGGTCTTACATTGGAAACATTATTTATTATGTCAAAAAAATTATACATATTTAAATTTTGAATATCGATATCGAATCAGCCAGAAAAGTATCGCGATATTGCCATATCGATATTTTTTTCCCACCCCTAATTCCTTTGAATAAAACAGAAATTGATTTAAAAAAAATTTTTTTATCACCAACAAGTCTTTTGTTCTGCTCTAACTCCTCCTCCTGGTTGACATGAAACTCAGCTGAGGAGCAAACCTATGCGTTCACTAGATTCAATGTCTTCAGTTTCAGTGCTTTCAACAACTAAATGTCCACTACGTTTATTCAATTTGCACTTTTTTGGCCTCTCGCCTCACTCGGCACTGTCACAACCTCACTTTCACAGCGTCTTGCATATAGCTCTGCGAGGCAAAAAAGCGGTTGACATGATGCCTCTCTCCAACACCCACATTTTCCGAACCATATCCCCAGATGTCCAAAACTCAGACTAGCAACCACACCTCCTCAGCCCGAACAAGGACGGCCCTGCATGTTTGAGCCATGGCATGACATCACCATCCCAAGTCCCCAATAAATACTTTAGGAGCTGAGTTTATGAGTCGCCACCTCAAACGGGTTTGTCATCCAACATCCAGCATTCTCACAGTACTAATGACAACTTCAGCCGTGCGTTGTCTTTAGTGCTAATTACAAAATGAGCGGGCTGGCTCTATGAACTAAGAAAGTAAACATGGTTATCCGCTAAACACCATCATGGTAACGTTGTCATAATGACAGTTCAACCAGTCTACCACAGTGGCTGAGTCGAGTCTCACAGAGGCACCAGCATGATTTAAGGTTTCAGAGTGATGAGAAACCAAAATATGTGACTCTGATTTGATTAACATCCTTTTTTGGACCAAATTTGTCTCCTCTGTAAGACGTGGAAATATTTCCATTAGCTCTTTGAAGGACCTAGTGACCTAGATCCTCTCACAACTTCCTCAAAATGATGTTTACACCCTCTAAACAGATAAACTAGAGCACCATGGTCATGCTGTGTCTCATAAACTGACTAAGACCTGAATAAGGAGAGCTGAGACACGCATCTAACCAGCTCCTCTTGTTTGAAGTCCAAAATTATGTCTTGTTAGTCACCCCTTCACAATAGGCACCAAAGCACGCAAGAGTGCTAATTATAACGTCTAGCAACGGGGAGGAAAGCAACCCCCCAGCCCCCCCGTTTTCTAGCATATGTCAGTGTTTGTTTACCTCATGCAGTCCTCCACATCTGTGGAGCAGCCCCATGTTTTGTGCTTTTTGGAATGAGACAGATTATATGGATCGATCCCTGTGTGTGTGTTGGGGGGGGGGGGGGGGGGGGGGGGGGGTTAATCTTTGGATAATGCTAAGTGTAAAGAAAGGATCACTGCTCTTTCTTTGTTACTTTCTCAGCTTCAGAGATGCAAAATCTGGTCTCTAAAAGGTGAGTGTGCAGCATTTTCCTCTCCAAATTAGGACCACATTTATTTCCAAAGATGCTGTTGCTTCCTGTGCTCCCTCGTTCCCCTCCTCCTTCTCCCCCCCCCTCCTCCTCCTCCTCTTCCTCCTCCTCCCCACTTCTGGCGTCGCTCCAGTGGCGTGAGAGGGAGGAGAAGAGCTGAGGTAGGGGTTTTCTTTAAATCCCAGCCATAATAAGTCCTACATAAAAAAAACTAAACAAAACAGGAGGCCAAAAGAAGAGAGAAGTAAAGTTTTCTGTTCTGATTTCCGTGCAGCGGCGTCCACCGTGAACCTGGATGCTGAAAGAAGATTTGAGGCTAGATGACTTCACAAATATTTCTGCAGCTGAGGGTGGTTATGCTCTATCATGTTGTATAAACAAAGAGTAACCCCTTAGTTTCCTGAGTATCTAAAGTTACTCTTATTCACTTCCATTTAGATCAAATCACAGTAGGTAACAAAAATGTTATATAATGTTATTTCTGAGTTGAGTTAAATGAAAAACAGGATTACACGTACTGATGTCTGCTCCATATTTCCATTTTATGTTGATGTTATTAGTTCATTCATCATTAACTACTTGCACTGGTGTAGATGATTGTATAATTACACCATCTTGTCAGTATTCATCTTGTTATAGCAGCCAGATCCTCTAGCAGGGCCAACATTCCCCCCTGGACCGTTCCAGGACCTTTCCAAAGTCAAATCACATTTTGCATTTGTTGAGGATTCTTTTCTACAAATGCACAAACTTGAATTGCTCAGGTTGGTGTCATTTAGTGTCTATTTAATTTAGTTCAGTTCAATTCAGCTTTATTTATATAACGCCAAGTCACGACAAATGTCATCTAAGGGCACTTCAACAATACAATTGCACCCTTTCCAAATAAGTCCAATCCATACAAGACCAAAACAAACTGCCTAAGGAAACCAGCCTGAGCACAAGGCGACTGTGGAAAGCAAAAAACGATCCAACAGGAAGAAAACTCTCTCAAAACTACCAACTCTAGGATTTGCTCCCAATAATTTGCAATCATATAATGTCATTATTATCCTGGGCAGAGTTCTGGGTAGGTGTGGGAGTTTGCCTGAGGGTTGGCCATAGCAAAGCTTGGGCTATGAGCAATTAAAAAGACTTCAAAGAATTCACCCCCTTTGTTCGGTTCATAAATGAGTGTCAACTAGTCGGCAATTTAACTGAACTCCATATAAAACGGTACATATGGATAGTTGCTGTGCTGTTTTTAATTAGCCGATTTGTAAGATCTGCCTCTCAAATGCAAATGAACTGTTGGTTGTTGAGTATTAGTTGCACAGGGTCATGAACTAGGACACCTGTTGCTTTCAGCTCCATAGAAAACTATTGTAAGATTATCAACTTTCATTTACTTTATGGAGTTTTTGTTTTTATGTATTTTTCACTTATCCCTCCATGGCATATTGAAGTCCAATGTGAATGGTAACATCTTGTCTAAGACATCTTGGGACAAGGTTTTCAGACAGGTATTCACCAATGTAAAACTGTAAACAGCACAAATAGCGAGTTAGCATCAGGTTTTTTGGATTAATGCTATATGATTATATATAAGCTTGTTTACAGGAATCATAGTGACTATTTCAGTCTTTAAAATGAATGTAAAGTGAGATGCAAGACGAAGCTGTATGTCAGAGGACAGAGAGGGAAGAGGGCAGGGACTCCAGAGGTTTCTCCTGGTTTTTCTCTGACATTTTATTTCTCTCCAGCTGCGGAAGTCCAGCACTAAGATGTCACATAACCACAGCATTTTCCTATGTGGGCGGACTGAGAGTGGAAATGAAATAGTGGACAGCGAGAAGTCACTGAGTTTAAAAAAATTAAAGAAAGAAAGAAAGAAAGAAAAGAAAAGTCAATTTAACATGGTCCATTTACCTCTTTTTAAAGAGGGATTTTCTTATCTTGCCACATAAATAAAAACAAATTGGTGACAGATGGGGTTTAAAACTTAGAGAAATTAACTGTTGCACCAAGATATTCCCACTTCTCTTTTTGCTTATTCAGCATTCACGCGCGCGATGCCAAACGATGCTGAAGTTCGCTTCCGATTCGACATTAAAGAAGGAATCTAATTACTCATTAAACACGTCATTATACTCTCAATGTCCTTACGGTTCATGACAAAGCGCGTCTTACATATTAGGCAGACCGCTCGCAAATGAAATCCGTATTAGAATAAACATCTGCCAAAAATGTTGTAAAGTTTTGTTTAATTTATTTAATTTTACCCGTAACAATCGAATCAAAAACTAACTTCGGCTTGTTAAAATTAGTCTACAGAATTCGAATTTCGTTTATTATTTACTTCAATGTGAACGTAAATTATTTCATTTTTATTCTATAAAAGCAAAACACATTAAAAAAAAAAAAAACCATAAAGCCGACGTTAGAAGCCCCATCACCAAACTTGAATGCAGATGTTCATTTATTTCGACATGTTTTGCATACTTGTTCTACGCTATACTCATGTCTTATTGCTATTGCTGGTGTCTTTGTGGACATAAACAAGGGCAGGCTGTTTTCACTTACTTATCGAGGACAAAGTAGAGGTCAAAGGCGCCCTGGCAGGAGCTCTCCTCCTCCTCCTCCTCCTCCTGCAGCTCCGGCTCCGCTCGGGATGATAGAGGAGAGAGCAGCAGTAATCCCAACAACGCCAGGACCAGCCTCGTGTTGCACAAAAACCTCGCCATGACCTGTCTTCGCTGGAAAAACCTTATTCCTTGGTGGGAAACGATCAAATAAAAACAACAACGTCGCTCCTAAGTGTTATTTCCTTTTCTACATCCCAGTGATAGATAGAAAAAGTGGGGATGCAGAGACTGAAACAAAGACAAAAGAGAGGATGCTCAGTTGAGAGTCACAGCTACCCGCATCCTGGTCACAATGCCAGCTGGAGAGTTACTTTGTCTTTCAGGGACTGATCAAGAGGGAAAAACGCGTTTTTGGATTGCTCTGACTCCACATGTAGGAAAAAAAACAAATCAGACAACAAACAAATCCGAAATCCGGTCAGCTGAGGACGTTATAAAATAGTGTGCTGGGTGGTTTGATGACAAAAATGTGAAACCTTCCCCCTGACAAAAATCTGAAAAGTGATGCAGTTCTGAAAAACGCTGAATAGATGTGTGTTTTGTGGAGCAGTGTTTGGCACTGGAGGAACTGGGAGCCTGGGGGACTGGCTTGACTGAAGCGGAGCAGGTTTCATATTTCATCTTGAGGAGGAGAGAGAGACCAAAACTGGGTCAGGAGCCCATTTTGCACCTCCCTCACGTGGCAGAGTGGCGCATTTCATGGGGAATAATGGGTCACACAGGATGGGATGATGACACAGGCTGTAATGAACATCATTGTATCTTTACGTCTTTACACCAAACATATTTGTTCATTTTTCTGTAGTACTTCCATTACAACTTTCTGGACCTCTCTCTTTTTTATACTGTTAGAAGTTGTAGACTAAAGGAACCAGTGTTGCCAACTCCTCAGTAAGGAAAGTAGCTATTGGCTGTCCCAAAAGTCGCTAGAAGTCGCTAAATGACGTCATCGCCTAATTTGCATAATTGGCAATTTGCATATAACTGTAATGGACGCTGTAGGAGAGAGGAATAACGTCGTGGGAGAGACAAAAGTGAGTAAAAAACACCCTGAATATGTTTAGAACTACAAATGTACAAAAATAATTTCAACATTAACAACATTTAATGATTTTAATGCTTTGTCTAGATCCACATTACACACATCAGTTTTGTCCTGTATTGTTAAATGTTATAACAGCAAATTTAATCAAAAGATTGTTATGTAGGGTGAAATTGCTAGCTCTACAACCAACCCTCCTCCTTTATCCGGTCTCGGGACCGGCAAAGTGACCCAAAAGAAAAAAGAAACGTTTACATTTACATCCCGCTCTGCAAGCCAGCGGCGGCTTTGCGCAAGCGCATTTCATTTGCAGTCTGGACGCGGATTGGTGAGGGTCTCCTCTCTGCTCTGCTCTGCCCACCAGATAAGCCTCCAATAACACCAGAAAAAGTCGCTAGATTTGTCGCTAGTCGCTTTTTTGAACAAAAAGTCGCTATGGGGTCTGAAAAGTCTAAATCTAGCGACAAAGTCGCTAAGTTGGCAACACTGAAAGGAACTGGACAAACTCTTCTATGATGACGCCTATATAGTTTTCTAATGATTGGTCAACTGGGCTTCAATTAGTAAGACCCGCCCCTCACACACAGATGAGCCAATGGCTTGTGAGATGTAGCTTTCAGCTCCATAGTAAAACAATGGAAGATCTTTAATTAGTTTTTTACACCAACAAACTTCAAACAATGCTTTTCTGTGATACTTTCATTTGACACCATAGAATATAACACAGTCCTAATTTGTGCTGTGATGTAGTTTTACCTGATGAGGTGCATTAAAAAAAGGTGCTGTTACTGTTGTCATGCATGTTAAATCTAGATATGGAGACCAAAAACTTCTTGATACCAGACTGTATGTTTATTTTCTGCTGTACAGTTGGATATTTTAACGTGATGATTAATAGAAAGTGACAGACTTTTGGAGCCAGCCCCCATTCCAGGAACTGTACCGGAGGTGGCCCTTTGTCTTTGTAAGCTTTCTCCGCTTCATAAACCATAAACCATAAACCATAAACCACCTTCATAAACGTTCAAATATGTAGTTTGGCACATCCACATTAACTGTTAGTCCACTTCTGAGGAGTCTGAATCGATACTGATTTTTTTTACAAGTGCTGCATTAAAATACTGGCCCTTGATACTCAAAAAATGAACATGAAACATGACAGTAATCATCAGACACTTTCCGGATGCATATGATTAAAGAAAAATGATGATGCACAGACAGAAAAAGAAAAAAGGGTAGAGATGAGACGTATTAAACTAATTAATTTAGTGGTCAATATACGGTCCCACACTCACCTATGGTCCTGAACTTTGGTTAATGACCGAAAGGACAAGATTGCGGAAACAAGAAACCGAGATGAGTTTCCTTTGCAGAGTGGCTGGACGCTCCTTTAGGGATGTGGTGAAGAGCTCGGAGTAGAACCGCTGCTCCTTCACATCGAGAGAAGCCAGCTGGGGTGGCTTGGGCATCTGTATCGGATGCTCCCTGGACGCCTCCTTAGAGCGGTGTTCTAGGCATGTTTTACCCCGGGGAAGACTCTCGGCTGGCCTGGAAATCCCCCCAGAAGAGCTGGAAGTGTCTGGGGAGAGGGAGGTTTGGGCATCTCTGCTCTGACTGCTGCCCCCATGACCCGGCCCCAGATAAGTGGATGAAGTTGGATGCATGGACATAGCTTAAGTTTTTTGTCATTCTGAGTTCTGATGTCCAGAACCTTGGTACGGTATTCTATATGTCAAATACCTCAAACCATTCACTAGTAAACTAGCTTATGGCCCCAACTATTCACTTCTCAAAAACACTCTCAGGTATCCCTCGCGTTCATACCAATTTCCACCTGTACATATCATACTGAACTAATTGCAGCGGTGCGGCTAGGGATGGGAATTGAGAACCGGTTCTAGTTCAGAACCAGTTCCCAGTGTTTCAATTCCTTGGAATTGTTCCCTTTTTGATCCCAGTGGGCATGAATGACATCATCACGCACGTTGTCTAGCTTATCCACGTTGCGTAGTAGTCGATAGTAAACATGGCGCCCAAGCGATACAAATTCTCGAAAGTCTGGTTACATTTCATTAAAAAAGACGGCAACAGGGCAACTTGCAATACTTGCCAACAGGATATTTTGTCAAAGGGAGGAAATACTACCAACATGCAAAAACATTTGCGTACACAGCATGCAACCTTAACCCTTGTTCCAAATGAGAATCGATAAAGAACCGAATCGTTAAGCAGAATCGAAAATGGAATTGGAATCGTAAAAATCTTATCAATTCCCATCCCTAGGTGCGGTGGGGTTTATACAGTAGTATCTGAGTGCCGCTACTCAAAACAACTAAGACAGATGCAGAATTGCTAATATCTCCATGGAGCTATACATGTTTTTCAGCATCACTATTTTGAATGTCTTCTGTTGATGGAGTTCATACATTTTAGGGTTGTTGCCCTGCTACTACTCACCTCCCTTCTCTGATTGGTTGTTTGCTTATCCACAGGAATTCAAAGACAGTTTGTTCTGCGTCTTTTGGTACTGGAAATAAATGTTGAATCCAAAGGAATTTGACTAATTCTCTGTATGAAAGAGCAGAGGAATTAATTCTTTGGGTCATTACCCTGCAACAAGATCCATTTCAGGTCCAACTGCAATGAAGACATTGTTTTTTCTACCATGTACTCTGAAATTAAAACAAATTTAGAGGTAAATCAATGTCTACCCTGCCTAAAAGACAACAAAGCAACCCTAAACCATAATATTTCCACCGCCACTGCTCTTAAACTGAGGTGGTCGGACTGGAAACTTCTTGACAAATTGGTGGTCCTTTGAAACTGGCTTCACTAGTGTTGCCGCTATTTCCCCAGAGTGCATGAGCAGCGATTCTCAGAGGAAGTTCTAACGATTTACACTGATGAGGGATTTGAAGTTACGTTTAAGCTAAAGCCAAATATTTGCCTAACTAATCTGGGATCTGCTCGTATGTCCCCTCTAATTTGTAAACTAACCAGAGAACCATATTCCTTGAAGCTTTGGAGCAAACTTGTCTTCACACTGTCAATACCACAAAGACAGATTTAGATCCAACGTCATCTACTACTCTTCACCCTTTATCCCCATTTAACACAATTTTAACCTTCACTGAAGTGATGCTTTCTGAACTTTGTAGTTTATATCAGAAACCTCAGCCTCTCATGAAGTCTCATGAAGTTCTTTATGTCACAGATTTAGATATACATGTCATCTGAAGCCATTCTGGCTAGATTTACATCCTGGGCAAAGATTGCGCCCTGGGCGCTCGCCCACATTGCCCATAGCAAAAATCAGCTCTGTATGTCATATATCAGTTTCTTGTTCTGCGTAAAACAGAGGCTCTAATTCCTCGATGCCTTAATCCACATCAGGTTATCAATTTCACAACCATTAGCTAGATGTTCTGCTTTGGGTTTGAATAGAAACTGTTTATTGGAGGCCACTGGGAAAACATCTTTAACCATGTTTCGGGGTATTATTTGAGGTATTTAATTGGATGCATCTGAAATGATGTAGATGGATTGTTTTAAATTCCTACCATGAAAAGTTTGAAAAAGACCTGGTATCTGTGCAATACCTATCAGGATAAAAAAAAAATGACACCAGCACCCTCTCAATTATATCTTTCAGTTGTCTTTTTATTTTTGTGTCTCACCACTGGAATTGATACAACCCAGGTAGGTCCACATGGCTTGAGCTTTACTGCATACAGATATAGCATTTTCCATCCACATTGCATGAGGTCATAACTGACTAACAAATTCTTTCATAGGCTGCTATTCTAAACATCCAGCATAACAAATGAGAAGCAAACCCCTGTTTGAAAATATATTTGTGTATGCTTCATTCTTATTTTATGTCTCTTTACCAAACTTTCTTCACAATCGAATTGTCTTAGCTTTTTAAATCAAAGTAACTCTTAACAGGCCCGAAGCTACAGAAAACAGAGTAAAATCTTTACTCTATGTTGCAAACATATTACAACGAGAAGGCTTAGGTAATAATAACAGATTACACTTTGTACTGAACCTATATTGTTCACTTCTTAAAGGAAGCCTATGAGACCCTCTGGCTGACAAAGCAAGTGTGAAAAGGCGTCTCCCCTGATTTGCTCAGGACATGATTTACTGGTTACCGACCAAGTGCTTGTTGAGCATGCCCTTGGCCGTGTCGAGGGCAGCGTCGGCTGGGACGGGAATGTGAGGTGCGATGCCGGCTCCCTCCCAGGCCGGCCCGGCTGTAATGTCCGAGTGGACCGTGGGGATGCTCAGGAAGACGTCACTCTCGCCGACCTGGAAGGTCGTTGGTGGGTGGGAAGACCCAGCAGTGGTCTCTCCAATGATCATAGCGCGGCCCAGCTTCTTCATGATGTAAACAAACTCCTCTGCAGCACCAGAGGTTGCTCCGCTGGTCAGGATGATGAGGCTTCTCTTGGAGCCGTACCTTGGGCCTGAACAGGAGGGTGAGATGAAGGAATCACAGGGTTGGGGAGGTGATTAGTGGATAATGTGAAAGACTCATGGATGATTGTATGATTACGTCAATGGATTATGTAAAAGAAAATCTTGAGTTGAAGCTGAGGTGCAATTCTGAACAATAGTCAGATTTATAATGAAAAAAAACTGCTTTCCACACAGAGAGACCTTTTAATAGTAACACAAAAGAATGTTAATACATCCAGAGAACTTTGAGCCAACTCACCAGGGCCAGTTGAGCAATTTATAAAAAAAAATAAACTCTGATAAACCTCTTCACTTCCGTCAGAGGGTTTTTGGAAGCTTATTATAGAGACAAACCAATTTGACTACTAATTTAAAGCAAATTAACTGGTTTCAAATAAAATACATGTATTGGCACAAAATCAATGAAACACAATGGTATTTTTTTTTCTTCTTACCTGTGAGCTCAGCTAGGCTGAGGAGCTCTATGGTGGTGCCAGACTGTCTGTCATAGAGCTTGTCCAGCAGAATCTCCTTGCCTCCATCGAAGAAGTAAGAGCAGAAGCCTGCGATGGCTGTCGTTGGCCCGCCGAGGTTGTTCCTGCAAATTCAAATGATAAACAGCAAGAAATTCAGCATCATGCTCTTTGATCAGCTAAATTCTCTACACTTAGTTATGGACAATGGGAACTAATGAGCTTTAGAAGCTTCATGCTTTATAAACCAAAGTGGACATGGGGTTTTGAATCAACACTGACTCCCAGTGTGAATATGATTACCGACCTGAGGTCAATGATCAAAGCGTCTGTGTTGAGCACTTTGTTCCAGACATGCTCAACAATGATCTGGGCAATGGGCTTCACTTCTTCAAAGTCGCCAAACATGTCGAAACGCAGGTAGCCGATGTTGTTTTCAAAGACATCGGTGTGGAAGGAGATTTTGATCAGCTCCACGTACATCTCCGGAGTATAATCCTGCAGAGGAGAGTGAACACTTGTTCAGCATTTGTACTGGCCTCTCATGTGCAGTCATAGGAAATTTAGAGATTCATGATATTTCCTGCATGAACTATGCTTCTTCGCCTCTTCATTTTTTAAATTTGTGATGTGCAAGATAAAAGGCAATGATCTTACCACATCAGAAAGTGTCTTACCATTGGAGGTAGGCCTTGGGTAGTGCTGCCGACTTTCAGGCTCTTGTCTCCAGAGAGCTTCATGAGTTCGGCTGTGAGCTTCGTCTCCAGATCCTCCTTGGACACAACCATGTTGAACTCACCATTTGCCAGGGTCTCTTTCAGCTTTTCTGCGACATCGATCCCAATACTCTCAAAGGCGTAGTTGTTGGCGATGAGGGTCGCCGACTCCTCAACGATGGCTGGAACCTCGGCACGTAGGCTGACGATCTTGACGGCAGTGGTGAGGGCATCCTCTGCGTCGACTTCCACGTGCGGTGACACGCCCGTGACCTCCCAGCTGGAGCCCGTTATAGGGTTGATGGACTTTGCAGTCGGCACGGTGACGTAGAAGTCAGTGTCGCCTACTTTGATTTTATCGAGTTTCAGTGAACTCCCAGCGGTTTTCTCACCCACGAGTGTGGCTCTCTTCAGGTTCTTGAGGCAGTAGGCAACATCTTCGGCGACGCCCTTGGTGTTTTGGCTGATGAGGAGGATCAAAGGCTTGATCACGCCGTACCTCTGGCCCAGCAGTGTCGGCATAGACATCAACTTAGTGGTGGTGTTTGAGGGACGGTCGTAAACGCTGTCGATGTGAATGAGAGGCTCGGCTTCGGTGAAGTACGAAACGATGTACGGGATACCTGAGATGTCCCCACTGCCGGTGTAACGCAAGTCAAAGATCAGAGCTGAGGTGGGCAGGAGCTTATTCCAGACCAGGTCTAAAAGCAAAGGGCCAACCTTTTCAGCGACATGCTCCCCGAGGATGTGGTCAATTCTCAGGTAGCCAATGTTGCCCTCCAGGATGTCTAGTTTAATGGAGCTCTGGAGGACGGCGACGAGCTGCTCAGGAGGAAGAGGAGGCAACTGCTGGGGAACCGCAGGAACATAGTTTGGTTCATAGGAGACCTTCACGCGTGGATCACTGACTGTGGTCCCAACTTCTTCACTTAAAATGCTGGCGAGTTCGTCGGCATCTGGCATGTTGAGGACTTCTGTGTTTGAGTGAGCCTCTCCAATATCCTCCTTCATCCCTGCCAGTTTCTCTGGTGAGCAATAATTGTCCATGACGATTTTTGCCAGGTCACTAATAATGCTGGGGGGAAATGAGGCGTGCAAAAAGGAAACATCCCCCAGAATTAGCAGAGATGCCACCAGAAAGAGAGCCTTTGCCATTTTTGTCAATTTTACAGCAGTTAGATTGGAAGTAGGAGCGAGCGAGCCGAACCTCCTTCTTCCAAAAGGCTCTTTGACAAATGGCACTGTTTTTGGCAGCAAGGCTGCTGTTAATGCATTCGTAAGAGGATTAGCGCCACAATAAACCTCTAATCGTATTACCTGAATGCTTCTGTAAGACAAATAACAAGCCGGCACCGTAGGTGTAGTTACAAGAAGGAGATTCAGGGCTTAAATTTACAGAAAAGTAGTCTGGACAGCTACCTGTCTGAGAGCAGTTTTATAACGAGGACATATCCAGACAGGGATTAGGTACGAGGAAAAGATTCACTGCTCCTGGGTAAAATCCAGATTATTGGTGTCTTTATACATATTGGGGATATAAATGAATTTCAGACCACATTGAATGTATTATTTATTTTTTATTAAACTTTTATTCATCAGGCAAGAATAGGTTCTTATTTACAAATGCGGCCTGAGGCCAAAGAGCAAAGGCTCCTTGAGGGGGAAACGGAGAGGGGGTCCCTAGAACATAAAACAAGTTACAATAACAGACAAAAATTAAAAGTAAATTCAATACAATAAAACATTAAACAATGAGGCACAGCAAGTAGGCATGTTCAACAGGTGCAGGAGTCGACAATAATGTGTAACAAATTTTTTTTTAAATCAAGGAAAGAGAAGACAGTGAGTTTGAGAGTGTTTTTGTAAATTGTTCTAATCATCGGCTACAGCAAAACGGTCCCAAGCTGGTACGGACTTTGGGGACAGCAAATTTGACAAATTTGCTAGATCGTTGGTTGAAAACGGAGTGAGAGATGTGCAGATGGGAAGAAAGATAAGAGGGTGTTAAGCCAAGTATGGATTTGTATAAGAGTCAGATGTGGAGGGATGTCCAGTTCACCAGTTTATACAGGTTGAAGTGGTGGGATGTGAAAGGAGCACCTGTAGCAAAACGGATGGCTGAATGGTGGGGAGTGTCCAGTTGTGGTGCCATCCTGTCGATGGTGTCGCCATAGTCAAATATGGGCAGGATGGTCTACTGAAGATGAAATTAGAAATAAAATGCTATAGTGGAACTCATCAGTTTTTGAAAAGAAACTGAGTTAACATGATTTTTCAAAGTCAAACAAGAATATTTTCATTAATAAGATCCCAGAAACTGAATTCTTTTTTAAAATTTCATACATTTCTTAACAGGTTTGGAGGGAGATGATCTGGAGGAGCCATTTAGGTTTGTTTGGTACTTGCGCCCTCTGCTGGTAAATCCTGTTAAGTTTAAAAAACAAAAAACAACCTCTGCCATCAATGACAGCGACCTCAAAAGTAGACAGGAACTACCTAAAAACACTTACAAGGACTCCACATGACAGTCAACGGGACATGTTCTCAAATACACGACGTTTGGAATGCAATTACACTGGGAATCACACAGAGACACAGCAAGTAAAACCTTTACATGTCAATAAATAAATAAAGCTTAATGTTTGATAGGATTTGACTGTTTTAAAGTGTATTTCAAAGTGTTTCTGTACATTTCCTTTTTCTTCTTTATTTATTTATTTTGCTAGTTTGAATGTCAGTTTAGAGATCATAGGACAATATCCACAGTCAAATGTTGGGAGGGAGAAATCTTTAGGTAAAATAGCAAAAAAGACAAAAGCTTCAGAAAAGATCTCTCACACAATCTTTGAATTCCCTTCAGCAATAGGATTCAGTGCATTAGTAGTATTTTAGAATTACATTTGTATTTAGAAATAAGAAAAGACTTGTAAATAGTACTAGTAAATAAGAGTAATGGTCTGCAATTATTCTTTTTTCTTACGTAATCAAAGGAAAACGATTGGATGCCCAGGCTCTTAAAAAAGAGTTAGTCTGGCTCATCTGGGTTTCACTTTGATTTCCAGGAACCAGCACCAAAAGGACACAGACAGAACTGCTCCTGGACACTATTGGATAAGCATACAACCAGTCTGAGAGACAAAGGTGTAGTCGGGGCTCTTGGATACTCCAGTACGAGTCATCGCCTGCCTTGTTGTGATTGGTTTGGTATGTTTTGTACCAGTGGAAGTCATTCCTGATGAGAAAGATACCAGACCCATTTCATGACAGAGAACTTTCACAAAGTGGGTGGTCACGGCTGATACTAAAATTCAAAACCACACTGACAGCAAATGACTGATGTGTTGACATTTCTGTGACACAAAGGATCGAGACCACACATAAACTTTTACAGTGAGGTGGAAAATGATCGAATCAGTTTGAAGTTAAATTAGCATACCATGCTATTTGCTTTGCTCTTTCCCCAACAGCCTCGCTGCTATGATTCTTTGTGCTGCTGGGAGAGCATAATTCGCCTGGGCAAAGACATGAGGTTCAACTCCAGAAAAACCCCACACTTTTCCAGTGATGGCACTGATGACAACTTGGTTAGGTATGGAAGCGTACAGAACACTGTCCTCGATCTGGTATGTCCCACTGGACAAAGAGCCTCCAATTGTTGGCTCCCCAACAACTGTGGCCCTTTTCAGTTCCTGCATAGTGTGAGTGAAGACTTCTGCTGCTGACCCAGTCATGTGACTGGTGAGGATAAAGAGGTCCTTAGAGGATCCATATCTTTGACCTCTTATGTGGGGCAGTGTCATAACTTCAATCAAGGTGTCTGTTGTGCGGTCGAAAACGTTGTAAAGATTACGCAAAGGTTCAGCATCAAAGAAGTAAGTACACAAGAGGGGAATCGCTGTTGAATATCCCCCAGTGTTGTACCTCATGTCAATTATGAGGGAATCCGTATTCACTATCTTGTTCCACACTGATGTTATGAGCTGAGGCCCGATGGCTTTTATGACTTCTACGTCCGCCATCATGTCGAACCTTAAATAGCCGATGTTGCCTGGCAAAAGTTCAACTTTAAACAGAGCATCGATTATAAATCCAACCTCTTCTGCCGTGGGGATCTTGGGGACGTTGTGACGTGGCTCAGGCTCGACATCGCAGTAGAAGACGTGGAGCCGGTGATCACCAGAATTCTCATGGAGATCTGCTGTCAGCTGAGACGCCAACGATTCAAAGTCAACCACTGAGCGGTATAATCCCTCCTCCCATTTCCTGAACAGCACCTTGCTTACCCGTAGAGCAACTTCACGGATTGCGTAGTATTTTTCCAGCAGTTCCCCGATTCCCCCGATGAGGGACTTGAGCCCTCTGTGGAAGTCAGCAATTTCGTGCACGTGGTCCACGGCTTCTTCAGCTAACACAATGGCATCGGGAACCACGCCGCCTCCCAGCCAGTATTCACCATTGTTGTCTATAAAGTTTATGAAGGGAACAGTTACAGCAACCTTAGTTCCTTCCAGCTGAAATGTCGTTGAGTGCATCAGGGTACCAGATGTAATTTCTCCAATGACCGTGCCACGATTTAAGGACTGTATCAGGTAAGCGAACTCTTCCCCTGCGCTCGCAGTGTAGTAGCTCGTTAACACGTACACTCCACGCTTCGATCCATAGGTTGGGCCGGTCATTTTGGGCAGAGAGTCGTGTTCTGTTGTCGTGTTCTGGATCCGATCATAAATTGTAAAAAAGTGATGCTTTTGGGAAGAGTCATACAAATAAGAGAGTATAAATTCAAGAGAATCAGAGGATGCTCCAGTGTTATAGCGTAGGTCAATAATCAGATTATCTGTATCTTTGAGGGGTTCCCATACCATTTGAGCCATGAGTTCTTCTAGTTTAGCCACTGCAGATGTCTCAACTAACTTGTCAAAGCGAAGATAACCAGTATTATTTGGTAAAATTTCCACTTTAAACACTTTATCAATGTGTGCCTTTAATAATCCCACATCGTCTGGTACTTTATTAAGCTTTGCGTCCTCCTCTGCGATGGCAGAACTGTCCTGCATGTATTTAATCACCAGTCGAGGGTCTTCGGACAAAGTCTGGAGGTTCTGGTTGAGTCTGAAGGCTAGATCTTCCTCAGATACGACGGAGAATAAATCTGCTGACTGCAAATGTTCCAAAAGTGCTGGGACCCTGTCGGTGAAAGCATAAAACCCTTTTATTATGTCGGAGATACTTTGCACAACCTTTGGAATGGCGTGTCTCACAGCCAACAGAGATCTGGCTTTCGTGAGAGCTTCCTTGGATACGACGTGGACTGTCGGAGAAACGCCACTCA
Organism: Cololabis saira; assembly: GCF_033807715.1. Taxonomy (NCBI): domain Eukaryota; kingdom Metazoa; phylum Chordata; class Actinopteri; order Beloniformes; family Belonidae; genus Cololabis; species Cololabis saira. Next base: position 24,383,377 of record NC_084605.1, on the reverse strand, counting down.
CTTCCCAGCTCTGGCCCGTTACTGGACTGACAGATCTTGCAACAGGAAGTGTTATGTAAAAGTTGGACTGAGCTATTTTAATCTTTTGAACTTTCACTGACCCACCCGCAGACCTTTCTCCGACAGTGATTGCCCTCTTAAGGTTTTTCAGTGTATAAGCAACTGCCTCAGCAGCCCCAATGGTGCGCCTGCTCGTCAAAATGACCACATCCTTCTTCTGTCCATATCGTTCCCCCATTATTGTCGGCACAGTCCACAGCTCCGTGGTTGTATTCAAAGGCCTGTCATATACGGTGTCAATATGGATGAGGGTCCCAGGATCTGAGAAATAGGAAACGATGAAAGGAACTCCAGAGAGCGCTCCCGCTGTACTGTACCTCAGGTCAAAGATTAATGAGGATGTCCACGCAATTCTGTCCCAGATGTTTTCCTGCAGCAGGGATCCAAGCTCTGCAGCCGTCTCTTGCCCGATAATCTGGTCTATTCGTAAATAACCAATGTTGTTTTCCAATATGTCCACCTTGAAAGAGTTTCTCACCAGCCGGATCAGTTGGTCTTTCGGGAGCAATGGCAGGATCGGTGGCATGACTGGGACAAAATTGGGTTCATATGACACAGTCAGCCGTGGATCATTGAGGGCTCCTTGCACTCCAACTGTGAGCACAGCTGCCAGGTTCTTCTCGTCGGAAATCTGCTGGATTTCCCCGCTGTTGATGGCTTGTTGGATGGCTTCTTGCATCCCAACCAAGTTTTCAGGGAAGCAGTAGTTCTCCAAAAGAATCTCGGCCATTTCTAATACCAGTGCCGGCTGGAACGACGAGTTTACGTAAAAAGTACACAAGATAAGCACCCAAGGTAGCGGTGAGGCGTGTGGCGCCATCACAGAAGTCTTGATCCACTCTTCCTGATGGAGAAGCACTATCTTATTGCTCCCTTTCTCCCGGCTGCGCTAGTTCATGCGTCTGTGTCGAGAATTGGAGGATTTTCGTTGGGGGGAAAACATCATTGTCCTCGGTTTTTCGGACAGCAACATCAGTATAAGAGGCTTTCATCCTCAATAAACCTTTAATCGCATTAAGTTTACTGCTTCAGACATCAGACAAAAGCGTACAACATAAAATTTGTAAATGGATGTGCAGAGAAAAAGCCTTGTACTTTATGTAAAAATGCAACTGATACAGATCGGTGTTACACAAAATTACACTTTAACCTCGTTTAGGCTGGATGTGCCGTGTGCATAATTTGCCAAAGTGTTAAAATACACCATCTCAGTTTTTGATTTATATTCAGAGCTTGAAGGCAGACAGAAACTTTCACTTCACTTCTCCCTCCTCTAACTTCCTTGCCTGTTATGAAAGCTTCTGGTGGTGTATTCTGGTGTTCTCGGTGGCTTTAGGGGTCATGTCTGGGTCGCTCCACGGGTGACATGATTACACAGTGTGTGGAAAAGCAGCAAAGCCTTCTTAAAATACAGGCAGGATCAGATTGGGGTGAAAAAGAGGGAAAGCACGTCGGCTTTCTGAGTGCAGGAACAAGAGGTTTTACGCTACTTTGTTTTTTTTTTTCTTTTTATCTGGATTTAATGGTGAATAAGCTGCCTTCTTCTCTGTTTCTATGACAACTTTCTTGATAGCCTAACATAGAAAATCTGTGTTTGCTTATGAATTAGAGCAGATCTGTTTATTGGCCAAGAACTGGACACGAGTACGGACTTTAGCATGAGACCCAGAAAGATCCTGAGCAACGCAGTTTTGCAGCTCAGACAAGCTGCGTGGTGCTTAGTTACTCTTAACGTCTTAACTTTTAATACGACTTCATGCCTTACGTAATACAATCCTTTCTGCACCAACTCACAAGATGTTATAATCGACACTGAATTCCATCAGCATTTGCCCGAGTGTGAAAATGTACAATGTAAAAACTCTCTCCGTAGATTAAAAATACAGTATATTACTTTAACGATTTACATGCCTTCAGCTTTAACTGCCTTCAACTGTAATCCATGGACAGGTTTGATGACTGAATGAGAAATCTTGTGTCAGTCCATAGGACAACAGATTAGATTAGATTAGATTAGATTATCCTTATTTCTCCCTCAATGGGGAAACTCACTTTCAGGTTTCACAATAAAAGGTCCAAAAACTGTAAAATGATTAAGGTTGTTTTCAAAATACATGCCACAGTGCAAGTGTGTACTGATTTTGCAAAAATTTAGTTGGCAAAAAATCTGCAATATACAAAAAAATTGCTGAAACCTTCGGAAAAGGTTTCCAGTGACTGGCCACTTTGCCTCATATACTGCAAACTTTTCTCTTTTTTTCACTTTACGGAATCGTAAACAGGTGATGAGTGTTACAGTATCCAACAAACTAGATCAAAGTTTCGGTTCCATACTTACAACTATAAACCATTAACACTGTATGCAGTCTGCAGTACGCGCTGTGTAAACTGTGTACCATGTCCAACACAAGGTATACACATTCCAAAATAGCCACGTATTTAGTTAATAACCCATAGATTATTACTATCATAACAGCACTAGTGCATACTGATTTTGTTAAGACTTAAACACACGCACAAAGCAGGGTGTGGTCAATCTGCAAAATGCTAAAAACACTCAGGAGGTTATGGGAACATTTCCACTAAGTCATCTCATCAGTCTACCTCACCTTGTGCCATCACAATGTGTTGGTCACGTAAGTAGTTTCAGAAATTAAAACCCCTTCAGGTTGGGCTGAAGCGTGATTGCTTTTATGGTTGAATACTTCGTAGTATCAACGACCACCAGACTAGTATGCAGAACCCTACTACAACTAAACATTATGTAGTTTTAAAAGAAAATGCAGTTTCTGTTTTATGTCTTAGTACACAACGACTTTAATGCGTGACATGTTGACGTAATGTTCATATACAACGTCTCGCTTTATGGCAATATAAACAGTTTTAGTTCCTCGAGTGGCCACTAGGAGCTGCCTCCAAAAGCAAGTCGATCCCCGTTGACCCCCATATTAAAATGTCCAACTTTGAGGCAGAAATAAACATATTTACAGCCGTATACAAAAACACATAACACGTCAAAGATATGTAGATATCTTACAATTTCTCAATACTGTTGTGAGCAAACCTACCTATTACCTGCTTTCTGGTGAGACCATACTTAGTAGATCTGGTTGTGATCTTTGATGATCCAGTTAGTATTACAAAATAAATTGAGGATATTAGAAGAATATCAACAATTAGATAAATCAATAAAAAAACAGCGTATATTGGAGTCACTTGTATGATTGTTTATGATTGAGGGAGTGGAATATTAAAGGGCAAAAGCCAAATTAATCTATTCCTTCTCTTTATCACCAGAAAACGTGAAAATGACTTAGTGGCCCTGGTATTGGTGCGTTACCCACGCAAGACATGCAAGTGTTTGTACAAACATTCCCTCACTTTTCAAAAGTTCAGCTCTGATAAACTAATGTCATTGACTTCAAATATTTACAAACCTAAAAGTATGCACAACTGTACAATGAAAACTGGGGCACTCATTGACAGTGTCACTTCATGGTGGTATTATTTAAATAGAGTTTTAAATTGACCCCCCCCCCCCCCCACAATTCTGATTCATATTTGCCGTCTTTCATCATATAAGCCATCTCCCTAAACCACATGCTGCAGACTGTCCTTATGAATAAGTATATTTATTTCTCTTTATTTCACTGCATCACTGTTTACAACAGCAAAAATTATTTGCTGTCATACTCCAGATTGTATACTGATCAGTTTCAGAGAGTCGTTATTTCACGACTACCACTGATTCTTTCATTGCTCATATTCTGGATACTGTGTACAACATTTTCACAAAATCAGAACACACTAATAGTATTGTTTCCAAAACCGCTATACAGACTAAATCATGCTTAACAGTAAAAAGCATTTGTTGACATAATCCAGCTGCATACTACAAGAAACTTAAATAGTCTGTACTGTAGCAGCCAGGTACACAAGGCCACCAAGATAAGTAAATCTATAAACTTTCCTGTTGAGAAAAATGAAACTAATCCATAAATCTGCACAATCCTAAGAAGATCTGTAAACAAAATCGTAAAAAAAAAAAGTCTTATATTTATAATAAGCAAATGTACCTTCTCAGTCTCGCCTGAACCAAAACTTGCCAAAACAGCAATATTGGGACTTGAGTTATGAAGGTGCAAAAGATCAGTTATCAAAGAAGTGTATTGCCTGATATAAAATCTCCTGGCATGGTACAAACCATTCTAAATCTAAAATGATTGATTTATGGCTTCAAAAATAAGGAGACATAAAATAAAGTACAGACTAATAAAAGCAGTGATACACTATTTACACTATTTAATTAGAAGAGAGGCAGAATAAAACTTTTTTCTTTATCCACCAAATAACTTTATTGAAGTAATCATGAAGAAAGATTTCAGAGTTTATTTCACGATTTCAGATTTCAGATTATCAGAGATCAGTGTTTTTGTTAATATAATGCCCCTCATAGTGGATTAATTTCAGAAATACCACATAAATATATATTATATACATACACATGCATACATATGTATATATACAGCAAAGTATTTAAGTATGTGTTGCTTTACAGGGTAATACATGTATATTTATGCAAGGACAATGTACTCTTAATAATGATATACAATTTTACTTTAGTATAATATAAAAAAATGAGCAGTGAATATTATTCAGATAGTGCTTTATCAGTATATCATCTGTTAGAACTTTTACAGAAATATAATATGTACATTTTGTCCACATATTTGTGATTAAAGATGTTCACTTCTTAATAAAATGGACAAAACCAGAATTCCCTTTTTCTTGTACACGCTTATTGTTGTTCTGTTTCATATAATGTATTTTAAATAAATATTGATTTATTATTTTTCTTAAGAGTTAAAAAAACAAAAACCCAATAAAACAAGACACTGCATTTACTGTAAGAATTAAATACAACATGCAAAAAGTGCTTGTGTCCATTTGTTGCCCATCGACTAGTGTCATCATTTGAAGTCCTATTAAAAATAATTAAAAACAAAACAATTTCACCAAAAGGCAACAAAATCAAATAAAAGGGGGATATGGGATGAAAAAAATACTATCTAGCATTCCAAGTGCAACCCCAAAATTATTCCTCAAAACGTATGTTATGATGTGAAATGGAAAGAATGGTTGGATTTCGTCTTTCCTAAAGGAGATAATCAAGGAGGTACTAAGAGCTCCTTCAATTTGCACTTCAGCGAATTCAACCTCATCTTGTCATGGTTACAACCTAAAGTGTGATTCATGCTTCTGTGTCTAACTAACAACGTACATCCACTGCAGCTGGCGACTCTGCATAATTCCCTGAGCCACCTCCCCAGAAATGCAACAACGCTTTGGGTAGACGTGGGCAATGCAACAGGTCCACTTGCATTCACTCATTCCTCCTCATCATTTTTGAACCTCATATAGAAAATTGCTGTAATCTCAGTAAAGGTTACTTTACTTAAAGCTCCTTAACTTGCTTAAGATATGCCTCATTTGTTCTGTTGTTTGTGCTATCTGCATCAAGAAGGTAAACAAAAGGAAGCTCAGCATGGCAGAAATAAACCCTCACAACCCCACATCTAGTGTTTGATGGTGTAATTACAGAGCAAAACAACAAAGAACCAGTTTAAGTTTAAATAGCATCTAAAACATAGGCGAGTTATGTAGATGCAACGTAGAAACACAAATCGAGCCTTGAGAGGCTTCTTTGAACAGAAGGGGATTAATCTATGGTAATTCTGGAGTTTTGGGTTTGGCAGTTTGGCCATCTCGGTCTTATCATGTAGTCTAGAAAGATGTTTGACCAAAAGTATACATCTTTCCGGTAGAACTGACATGTTAGTTAGACACTGATGCAGGATTAGTGTTCAAACTGTAAAAAATTATCACAACATGGTTATTTGAGCACTGGATTGTATCATTAGCCATCAGGGAGACAGGGTGTTGGTTGATACAGGAGGGAGGGTGTTTCTGATAATATTCATGTATAAAACACTACGACTGACTTAAAAAAGGGTAAACTCAGTGTTGACAAGGGTTCACCCTGGACAGGTCCCCAGTCCATCGCAGGGCCACACACACAACCAGACATACTCACACTCACGGGCAATTTAGAATAATCAATTAACCTACTATGCATGTTTTTGGACTGTGGGAGGAAGCCGGAGTACCCGGAGGGAACCCACGTAAGCACGGGGAGAACATGCAAACTCCACACAGAAAGACCCCGCCGGGCCAGGGAGTTGAACCAGGAACCTGTGAGGCAACAACAGTGCTAACCACCAAGCCACCGTGCTGCCCACTAGCTACATCCATTCTGTGCTAAATAAATATAGAGATAAATATGATGGTGAATGCTTTAATAATGAATGCTATTTTGATTGGTTTAAGGAGAATAGTCAATAGTGAAAAACCCAGTTTGTATATCTAAAGAAAACAGGAGAAGAATAGCTGAACAGTGCTACAGTCTTTATTCATAGCTAACCTTGTTTCTACAGTCAGTTTCACTTCAATAACCACATCACTCTTGTTTTTCCCCCTCTCTATCTCATACTCAAACATACACTGAACTGATAACAACTATATGAAATTAATGTCACAAAAAATTACTGTTGATGGTGAATATTTTTTTTTTAAATGCTAGGTTTCCTTATTAATCCTTTTTTTTTTACTTGAACATCTTTCTTTTTTATTTTTGCAGCCTTGCTTTGAGGGTGTTATATAACCTCACCCTTTTTTTCTTTTCTTTTTAAACCTCCACCCTGTCCTGCTACCTGCAACCACACTCGGCCACCTTCATCTCCTCATAAAGGTATCTTATAGTGAGGCGTCCATTTTCCTGATACATGACTGTGATGGGGTCCAGTTTAATGGGGACGCAGCAAGCCATGTTGGCTCTCTTGGGGTCCCGGATGTTCATCAGAGTCTGGATGAGGGCGTGCTTTGATGGGGTCGATTCGTCCGTCAGTGGGTGGTAACACAGGCCTCGACATTCGAAGGCATCGTATTCGGGAGGCGCCACGATCCAGCTGTCCCATCCGATGTCTTTAAAGACGACTCTGAGCGAGGTCCGGCGGCAGTATTCCCTTTCTACTTTTCTTTTTGTTCTCCGCGGGTGCTGAGCGTCAGGGATTTCATTTGGAAGTTGATATCCTCTCTGCCAGTCAGCCCCCGAGTGGAGGAGGGTTTCTTCTTCATGACGGATCATTTCTTTTAGCTCCATAGTTGCCTCCTTCCTCCTGCTCCCGAAGTCATCGGAGAAGACTATTAAAGCAGCAGATGTATTGTCTCCTATAGATGTGCCCATATTTAAGCAGCTGGATCCCTCATCTCCTCTATCAGAGGCACCACAATCGTTCTTATCCACCACCACATCAAAGACAATCCCTTTTTGGCCCAGTTTAATCCAGCTCTGAACCGCTGTGGTCACATCGAATGTCGCCCATGTGTTCGTCGAACCTGAAACCTCTTTGCCAAGCAGTAGTTGCGTCGATGACATGATATCGCCGTCATCGGCTTCATAGACCTTGGCGGTCGCTTTAAAACTTTGGGAGGCGACCTCCGACATCTCATCTGGGAAGAAGAAAAGCTGTAGTTCGGCAGTGGTGATCTTTTCGTGGTTGGGAATGCTGACGTTGAACTGCAGCCTGTGCTTTGGCTTTGTGCTGTTTCTCGCAGACGGAGTAATATCTGTTGGAGACAAAAGATCAGATCACCCATCTGGAAGAAAACTGATCACGTCGCCAGGGTTTGAACACAGACACCATTTCTATTCAAAAAGACACAGGCCGTATAAGTTGGGAAAACTTTAGTAGGTTTACTGCTTTACAAAATATTTGTTCACAAAGACTCCACCACCGCATTCAAAACACTAACAGATGTGCACGGAAAATGCTGATGTTGGTCGTTCAAATTTTTTCCTCCCGCAGTCATGAAAAACAACATATGTCATGTATAATATAGACGATAGAGAGCCATGAAACAGCTGCATGAATGAGATTAAACTAAAGTTTGCATTTGCAAGGAGAGGTCGTTCTTAATGAGCTCTAATCTTTATTACCCCGAAAAGTCTCCTCCCATCTGCTATATGGATTACGTCAGTACTTCATACTCAAATGCAGTTAAACATTTCATGTACCTTGAACGGTGAAGCTTCGTATAACGTCGGACTGAGGGACTGTCGACATGTCTGAGGCGTACTTGTTGTATAGCTCCACCATGAACTGAGGGGGTGAGATCTTGTGTTGCTCCTGCGGAACATCTGACAGATTGAGTTGCCTGAGAAAACCCTCCTTCATGGTTCCCAAGAGGTTCTCCATTCTTGACTCTGCGTTTTCCTCCTCCAGAATATCGTCCGACAACTGTGAGTAGAAATCCTCCGTTTCCTGACTTTGGACGTCATTGTTGAGAGGCTTACAGGTGCAGGAGCCCATAAAAGCCACCAAACCCAAACACAGAGGGATGAGGGAAGTTCTCGAGCTCTTCATCTTGAAATAAAGCTCGGAAACTAGGAGCAAGGGGGAACTTTACTTTCTTCCCGGGTTGAAAAACAGACTTTGCGGTGGCAAAGTTTGAAGATGGAGATCCCCAGTGCAAGAATTACGGTCCTGATGTCCGCTCCCATGCTCTCAGAGTAAACAGGGGGACTTTGTGTCAACCAAAATAGTAGCTTGGCCATCGTTATCACAAGTGTCGATGCCTTTTTTGAAAGCTGTGTTATCATGAGAAGGGTGGCTGCTAATGAAGACACTGTAAACACTTCACGGCAATAATGAGGGAGGCCCTGGAAAATGTGAGGTTACTGACAAGCAGACATTTCCACAGACTGCCTGTTCCCAGCTGAGAGTGAAACCTTGGCCTCATAGCTGCAACGGCCGGACAAAGACATCGGCTGGGTGAAATATAAACAGGCCTATGTTACTAAAAATACTCTGTAATCTTAAACTAAGTGTCGCCAGCAAGTGATAGTGAGACTCTCAGAGTGATAAAGGATGCAATGGCCGACATGAAACCAACTCTGCTGTAATTTGAATGCAAGACATTATTGCTGCAGCTTTCACCCAAATATACAACCATGACAGGATGTAGACAAGACGGGCTGTGCTTTTATTGCGCTGCTTAAATTATATTTTTGCAGGTAATTCCAGCACATCATCAGCATCTGTTATTTGTGACAACGGGGAAGTTGTCTACATTTGGGAGCAGAAAAGCTGAAGAGGACACATAAAGGAGTCAAGACAGGAGTAAAATGGGACCTTCGTCATGGAGAATTTAAGATTACTAGGACATTACATTGAAGAACCTGGAGAAGAGGGAATTTGGGACAGTTGAGAGTTAAATCAATGTCACAATATCAGTCTCATCCTTTCATCTGAAGGAGTATTTCATTGTTTTTATGAAATGTCTTCATGTTCTTGGGGTCTTCCATCCATTATTTTAAGTCTTAAGTATTATTTTACTTTACCATGTTTCCATAGGGGGCGGTGCGCAAATGAATGCTGTCCAATTTAAAACTGATATTGTGCTGTTATCTTAAAAATGACAGACTACAGTAATCCTTCGCTATAATGCGGTTCACCTTTCACGGTCTCGCTGCTTCACGGATTTGCATTGTGCATTGTGTTCTGATTGGCTAAACAGTCTCCCCGCTACAGTTATCAAATATAATCGATGGTAGGATGTCGGTTTATAAGAATCTTTTTGCCCAGAAGAAAAAAGGGGGGCAAAAACTACCCATAACCATGTTCTTCTCTCGAAAAAACACACAAAGAAAAAGACGCTACAGAGCGAGTCATGATGCAGCGGCAGTCAGAAGAGCAGTGAAATACGCGCAAGTCACAATTTGTCCTACTGTACTTATTGTATTTTTTTTCATATTCATTTTTCATTTTCTCCCGTTCAAATCCAATTATTGGGTCTCGGTGGGGCGGTGCTGATCATCGCAATTTGAAGCCTTGTATAATAATTGTAAAAAAAATAAAGGTTACCACTTCACGGATTTCACCTATCACGGGTTCTTTTTGGAACGTAACCCCCGTGAAAAATGAGGGATTACTGTACTGCCATTTTACTGCCAAGATTTGACTTTTTGTCGATCACAAATTTTTAACAAGATTAACCCAAATTTCCTTGCCTCACGTCTAATTTCTCCCCTTTTTAAAGAGACTAAAAATGCGCTGTTCTTGGTGACGAAGGAGGACCACTGGCCTCCTTAACCAAAAACTTAGCATTCTACTCTTTTCTGACCATTTTGTAGAAATGTCTCTACACCCCAGATACTAAATACATGGACATAAGTTTCTGTTTCTGTTGTCTACTGAGATATTTCCCCTTACCTGCCTGTTCTGCGTTGTGACATAATTGTCTTTGAAGCACAAGGATTTCACCCAAGCTGCTTTCTCTGCTATATGTCCTACTTTTCAACACTTTGATCACTTATTTATTTCTTTATTTTTCCCTATTGCAATGAATAAAGTATTTTTAAATTTAATAATTTAAATTTAAATCAGTTTGATCCCATCACATCACCTCATGTGGGTAAACCAAGCTTCTAACCTAAAAAAAAAGAGAACTTTCATTGCATGTCATGATTTTACTGAACAAAGACCAACCACAACACAGACTGTTCTGAAAAAAAAAGAGTGGGAAAAAAAGAGGGAATATCAATAAACTGGTTTATAGTGGGATTCTATATGACTGAGAGGAGAGATCGTCATCTGCATTCCTCTTAGGGGTTTTGAGTTCAGACCACAAGCCTGCGTCTACGAATACGGGCTTATATAGGACTTTCTTTCTTTCACTCGGGTATTCACTTAGTATTTAATTCATGCTGGGTTTCATAAAAATGCTTTCAGTGTGGCCTTTCATGCTTTTCAAGAGTCCCTCTCTTTGGAGTCATTCAGTGATGCCAGGAGACAACAAAATGGGAAAATATGTATGAAAACAAACACAGAGGGAAAAACTGGTGACGTTGGACAGTCTCCGGTCTGATTATGGAGTTAAGAAATATGTTGCAAAAACATATTAAGCCATATCAGGATTTTTCCATTAGCATGACTGATAATCAATATTAAAATACTAGAGCGCCAATGTTTTGACATAAAATGAAGGAGTATACAACAGCTTAGAAACAGTGGCTGTTTCTTGTGTATATTTGTGTTTCTGCGTATTTGTGAGGTGTCAGTCACCACCGAAGTACTGTCCCAATCCAAAGTCTGCGTCAAGTAACGTCAACATGTTCCTGCTCCACCCATTTCGTTGAGGATACATCCCAGAATCCATTTCACATCATGAAAGTACAGCATTTATATACTGGAATATAGTTTTAAGATATTTTCATGTGAGAATATTTAGCTTCTCACTGCAACCTTGTGGTTGATATATCAAGTTAGAATTTACCTGAAAATTTATTTTGGCTTTTAGCTTCTAGCTAAGCTCAACGACATGAAGTACGGTGCTGGTAAAAAAACAGAAAAAACAAACTGTGTCCTCCCGCCGTCTAAACCATGTTTTCCCTAGGGCGAACTTGTTAAGTCGGAACCAACAAGTATATAAGACAAAATTTGGGATACATTGGGATACGCTGTTGAGACCCTGCTTACATCAGTAGCGTGGCCGATTATATCCATTCACTTTGCAAAGATTCTCTCTTGTGATATGGATCTGGTTCCTCTCCCATTCCCACCCATTTTCCTCCGGTACATATCGTATTGAACCGGTCAGAATTGACCAAACAAGATGGCTACAGAATTGCTAGCAACACCTTTTTGTTTAAACCTTGTTTAAGTTTAACTGCAAAACGGTCAACAGTCATTCAGCAGTGTCCCTATGCTGCTATGGCCTCCTGGAAATCAAAGTAAAATCCAGAGGAAGAAAACAACTTCTCTGTATAGAAAGGTACAGATTTAGGATGGCTGGCTAGGCTACCACATCTATGGCTGGCTAGGCTACCACATCTAAACAAGTATAATAAAAATGGATGTGTTCTTGCTCAAGGATGCGTTTAGAGGGTACTTATGCACACTTAAGGGCAAAATTTAAGTATCCCAGAAATTTTGCATCAACAACCAGAGGTAATGGAGGAGTGCTTAGTTCTGTTCTCATTAGTTAGCTATTTTAGTTGGGCTTAGCTCATAACCTGTTATGCTAACTGATATTTTATCTGTTCATTCATACTGGTTTTGAATGTCACCAACAAAATAACATCCAAAATATGCTCCACCAGAGCTGAAACAAGGGCAGACTGATTCCTGATCAGCATTTGGACCCTCTACTAGCCAATGCTCGGCTAGCTAACTGAGGCTAACAGGAAGCAGGGAAAAGTAAGTCGGACTGAACGGGTGGAGGCTAAACAAGATTTGGCTGGAGTAGGCGACTGTGGCTAGTGCCATGCAGGTGGCCAGTTTCTTAGCTGCGGGCGACGGCGGTTATAGCCTGCTGCTTTGATAAACTTCCAGGCCAAGAAGGAGTGACAATCTGTTAAAACAATGAATGGCACAATAAAACATTATCTTTAATACGAATGATCATGCGTTGTTGAGCCCTGTTAGCCAGAGGTTACGTCAAGACATCACTAGGCATTGACCATCGCCAGCTATCACTCAAAAATACAAGCCCCCAATTACGCTTAAATGTGTGGCTTTATGTAATTTAACCTGAGGTACGTAAAAATTCACCCCTGATACAGATGCAAAAAAGACCCCACTGCGTCCTATTGTACTTTAAAGTACGCTCTCTTCAGTCAAACTTGCCATATGAACTACTAAGTATACAAGTCCAAACTTCTCGTACATGGTAGCTACTGGGAAACAGACAGAACTTTTCTTGCTGACATTGCTAACATGTCATCAGCTAGTGTTAATTTATCAGGTGTTTGCTGTTGGAAATCTCATGTAAAATAATTACTATAGTATTTTTTACAGCCTTGAAAAACTTGCTAAGACTCACATGAAATCAAAACGACAAAACACCTAAAAGTTACTGAATTGTTCAATAGACTACGCTTCATTTGGGAATATAGGAAGCTTTTGTTACATGACATATCCTGATTCTGTGTCAACATAAAAAACATTCCGTCAAAGTTTACAGATTTATATTGCATTGCTTCTTTCATATAAAGAAACAAAACGTAAATGCATCATATTTCATTACAGATTTGCCAGACTTCAGTTTGAATATTTGTTCAGATGAAAAACACTACCAGGATTCTGAGACACTTGACCATCCAGAGTTTGTAATTTAATACAATAAAAAAAAAAAAAACATGAATAATGTTAAACATCAAATTACAAACATACCAGCCTTGCTGTTTTACTGTTTTGTAAAATAAAATTCAACTATTTTCTTTGACTGTATGTACAATTTCTCCCATATTAATCAAATAATACAATCTGATAAAGCACACATCTTATTACTATTTAATTGCACTTTATAGGAATATGGTTATTACACTTGATACATACAAACATACACGTCCCTTTTACTTACTGTAGAAATATACTGCTGTTCCTGTACATATAACTAACTGTACATGTCATATTATAGGCAAAGTTTATCTGCTGAAAGTAAGTAGCCTACAGGAAGTATGGTACTGTACGTGTTTCATCCCATGTTCTGAAGTCACTTTAACTTTCACAAACTACTCAGCAGATGGCAGCAGCGAGCTTCTTTTTACCCTGTTGTAGAGCGGACTTACCACACAAAGATTTACATGCTTGAACACTTAAGTGTACAAGACATAAAAAAAAAGTCATGACTGAAATTGAGTTTGAGGAGGATATGACCTCTTGTGCACAATAAAACACTCCCTATGCCACTCAGAGTCCCATTACAGTACAATATTTACATGAAAGCGGATGGTTAGTTTTGCAGAAAGTAAACATACTGCGGCCTCTGAAAGGCTCTCATTACTTCTTGTTTCTGAAAGTCTTCTTGAGGGCACAGCTTGGCAGTCTGACCAAACTACAGCTCTGAACATGGAAGATGTAGGCAAACTGAGGAAACTGCATAAATGGGTTGCAGGTCAGTAGAGGTTCCTGCATAGGCGGTTTTTTTTTTTTAAAGTCTGTATATCCCAAAGTTGGATCCACTTGAAACTAAATCCAACCTGGAAGTGACAAAAATCCCTTTCAATAAAAATCACTTCATACTTTCTCAAAATGTAAAACTGGTACAACAACGGACTGATAAAAGGTTTTTCAACAAAAGAAAGGTTAATTGCTTGAGCTAGTCCTCACAGAGAATTACCAATCACATTTTCTTTAAGGGCACCTCCTTGACCATTCTTTGAAAGGTGGAAGAGAATAAATACAAACACACCAAGCAATAAAAGATACATATAATTAGTTAGACGGGAAGGTAAAACATAGAGAAATGTCTATTTGTGTCAGAAACCAAACAAAACTCAAGGATCTAGAAAAAGAAAGCTTTTGAGAGACTTTCCCAGCTGTCCTCACTGTGTCCCGCCACACCTGTCCTGTCTCTGACGAATGCCCTCCTGCTCCTCCTGAGTCTGCATTATTGTCTTCATCGCTGTCACTCGTCTTCATTCAACACAGCTTCCATTTCCCCGGATCCCCCTACCGGCAGGCGCACGTGTCCACTGACATGCCAGGGTAGACCTTCAGCACCATGTTCCTGTCCGTGTCCAGGAAAAGAACGCTGAGGGGGTTGGTTTTGTCTGGAACGCAGCACGGCTCGGGGACGCCGGGGACGATTCCCACGGCTCTGACGATGCTCTGGATGGTTGCGTGATTGGACGGACGCGCCACCTGAAGAAATAACGAGTGGATAAAGAGGCAATCATTCATAATTATTAGTACATCAGTTGTGCAATAAAACAACTTATATTTTACATATTTAAAAAGATTGTTACTACTTGATGTATCTCCTGCCTCATCTACTAATCTGCATACATGGTTACAACTCTGATAATCCCATCGAGCCACCACCCACATGTTCATTGTAGAAAATAAGACTCTAGAGTCATCAAGACAAAAGTTAAGTCTCACTTTAGATATGGGGAATCCACAGGTCCCAGCGCAGTAGTAGGCGTCAAAGGACTTGGGTGCCAGTACCCACTCACTCCAGCCAATGTCAGCAAAGTCCACCTTGAGATAGCGTCTGGAGCAAACCCTGGGCTCACTCCACTGTCTCCTTCTCGCCTTCTTCATCGTCCTCTCGTCGAAGCTCAGCATCTGGGGCTCAGTGATGCCCTCGTTGCTTATCTGGCCTAGCTTCTTCCCTGTTTTGCCTTTGGCTTTAGCGGGAAAATATGTGTTCTGCCAAAGTTCATGGTTTTTCAAGGTGCTGAAATGCATCTCTGGTATGTTGTTGGTTTGGAGCTGAAGCTGGAGCTCCCTACGGATCCTTGAAGGTGATGTTGAGGAAGATGCGTCCTCCCCGACTGGAAGAGGCCCGTATCTCTGAAGTGACATAGCCACGCTGTTTGGTTCGTCTATAGCTTTATCATCAGCGTACACCAAGATGTATGGCCGGTTGGCTGGAGTGAGGCGCTCCTGGCCGTGAGGACTTCTCTGCTGCACTCGTGCTGCCTCAAGCCCCAGATCAAACTCCACTGCAATCACGGGCTCTTTGATATCCCTTGCCTGTTTCACGATTGCAGTTACATCCTTTGCTTGCCAAGAGCCTTTCTTGAAAGAGGCAAGAGTTACGTTTCCGAGTGGCTTTGCAAAAGCCGAGTTTGGGGAGGATCCATAGAAAAGGAGCTGCACGGAGGGAGGATGGAGGTCGGTGGATGGGTGGCGAGGCTTTCGGACACGCCACAGTCTCTGTTGGTGCCGGGGCCGCTTGTGGAGGAAGTGAAAAGTGGCAAAGAGGATGCTCTCAGAGATTTGGAGGGAGGACAAATTAAACTGGAACACATCTTTGCCATGTGAGACCCCTGAAAGGAATTAGAAGACAAATTAAAAATGATGGCTAGAAAAAATACGCTGTCATCTCTACAGTGATTTTCTTAATTTATCTATCAGCCTTAATGTACGCTTTCAATTTCAATCAAGCAGATATTTTGTTAAACAGACGCTAAAACATCAGACAAGCGAACGGATCCCATTTCTGCCTTGAACCTGTTCTTCTCATCTTTTTTACTCCTTCATCATCCTCTTCTGTCAGGTTTGACTCAAATGATTTACAGCGTCCAATACATCATGCACGACATGTTGCTCAACACATCTGACCGACATAAGCAGCAGCAGCATGGAAAGAATTAAGCGCTGCACAGTTAAGCGCCTGTCTAATGCATGACTAAAAAGCTCATTGCAGATAGCTATACTCTTGAAGTTCAGCCTCAACTCCCGTGCTTCCACCACAGCCTGAAAGACAAACATGGGGTCGGTCCAGTAGGTCTGTCGCAGGCATATGGAAGTGCTTATTGGAGAAAGAGCTCCTCTGAGGATTTTTTTTTTTTTTTTTGCTTTGCAGCCGGTGTCTGGCTGTGATAATAGGCTCTTGTCTAACACCTAGGCTGTTACAGCTACCGGGGAACTAAAAGCGTTTGACTCTTTAAGTCCCCCAGTTTAGTAAATCACAGCACTAACGGAGCACAGAGGGGAAGAGTTTAACCCAAAGGAAAGCCAAGCCGATTGACAAAACACCTGCACTTAAAGGCTGTTAAGGATGATGAAATAATAAAGCTTTTTCTTTCAAACTATTATTTTTGACATGATTTAGAATTATTAAAGTCTCACGTGCATGTTCAAATTCAACAGGTGACCAAATGGTGCCATGAAATCCTTAAATCTGTTGAGAATGACACAAGATCATCCATTAACTTCATTTTCTATTTGGATATGTGTATACAAATAGTTTTCTACTATTCATTTATTCATTGCATGTAGTAAAAGTTTATTGCAGACTCGTGGTCCATACAAAAACATAACATAGGACAAAATACATACAATACATAAAACCTGTCCAGCAGGGAGAATTACAAATGCAGGCTTTTAAGCCAATGTCTCCTGAGACAAGAGGAGTATCTGACACAGCTCTTCCCAGGGTCATTTATATTAACAATGATGCCATTCACAGACTCATCCAAACGGCACATGAAACTGTGCATTACATTTCTAAGAACTGCTTGGAGAGTATTGACTCTTGCAGCTACAAACATCTCACTTGCACTGCACCATCTAGGCCTTTTGAGTAAGATTCTCATAGCATCATTATATGCAACTTGAAGTTTGTGGAAGCTTACTTTTTTATAGCTTTTTATATTTTATTTTTATATTATTATTTTTTTATAGCTAATTATTAATTGTGATGATTAGAGAAGGATATCAGCTCAGAAATTGTTACCTGAATAAGTGAAGAGGCCTTTGTAAACTCTATTTGACATGAACCGAATTAACGTTAACTAGTTAATAAGTCATTATCCTGACATGTGGGATCGATATTCAGCCATGAGGATGAACCGGTCCCCTTTCTCCCAGTCAACTTTGGCAGTGGAAGAGAAAAAGAGCTATTGGTCACTCACTCGGGACAGCTTTGAAACTTCTCACGGTGTTTCCCTCCCGCGGGCTCTGCGGGTCTTCGCTGTATTTCTCGTAGAGCCTCAGCATGTCCACGGAGAGCGCGTCCCGCGCCGCCCGGTGCTGCGTAAATACGCGCGGATCCGCAGCCGGAGCGGAGCCGGAGCCGTGACGCGCAGCTCCATCCAGGAGAGCCCCGCCGGACCCGAGGATCAGCAGCAGGTTCAGGACGGGGAGCAGCCGGCTCGGCATGGAGGAGGATGGTCTGCGAGTAGGATTCCGATAAAAAAGAAAAGAAAGTGAAGTGACGGACGCGGAAACACGGAGATGCTCACTCTCTCCTCTGCTGCTGCTCGGTGTCCTCTCAGACTCCAGGACCTGCACGGATCTCGGTTCTACAGCTGTCTCTGGGAGGGGAGGAGACCCCGGGGTGATGCTGCTGGATGACACATGGTGACGCGTCCAAACGCTGCGTCCAACGAGCGCTTTAGGTGAACTCCTGATATCTATTGACCGACTCCAAAGTTCAGCTCTCAGGACTGTAACCATATCTATTTATGCTGAAGTTAACGTGATCTCTCCGATTGTTCTGTTACATCACGGTGTTATTGTGAGTGCGTCATGTGTCTCTCTAATGAGGAGACCCTGTAAATGTTTTTGAAGTGCAATGTGTCATTATTAATACATACATGTATCATAGTGTTGATAATTTATGCCAAAATCATCCAAATGTACCAAATCAGCTGTAAGTGAAGTACTGACAGCCAACGTGAGGCTTGCTTGGAAAATAATTTAGTAAAATTTAGTAAAAAGATCAGTGGCGTCAATTCAGTGGAAGCTAAGGTATGGCAAGGTTAGAGTCACAGAACTTAACTAGAGTATCAATCAACACGTCCAGCAAATATTCATCACAGAGGTCTGCTATGTAGCTTATCTGTGTCAAGAAAATTTGAACTTTTTCACTGCAAAAACTCAAAATCTTACCAGGAATATTTGTCTTATTTCTAGTTAAAATGTCTAATTTTTAGTCATCACCAGAAAAATAACTTGTTATTTGACCATTTTCACCTGTTTAAAGTAAATTTTCACTTGAAATAAGTAGGAAAATCTGCCAGTGGAACAAGATTTATCTTCTCATTACAAGCAAAAAAATCTTGTTCCACTGGCAGATTTTTCCACTTATTTTAAGTGAAAATCTACTTGAAACAGGTGAAAATTGTTGTTTTTGAGTCTTGTGTCTAAATGTAATGAGATTTTTTTTTACTAAAAATGAGACATTTTAACCAGAAATAAGACAAATATTCTTGAGATTTTTAGTTTTTGCAGTGTAAACTAGCTAGTGAAATCGATCATTTTCTGATTTGCATTTGTAGTTATTCTATATGTATTAAGTAATAGAATAATCAATAGAAATAAACACAGAGTAATTCCATAAATGTATTTAAAAAACAAACATTTACATTTTCCCTTGAAGCCAAGGTGTGGCGGCTGCCGTACCTTGCCATACCCAATTGACACCCCTGAAAAAGATGCCAAGTTTTTTGTCACTTTTATAGTTTATTACGGCACATCTGCTGTAGTCTCACATCTGGATAGTTTACAGCTGTGCTGGATTTCAGTAGGAGAACCATAGGGTTTATATTCATTTACACAATTTACCAGCATGTTACAGTTTATTTGCAAAGGGTCACAAAACCTAATGCTTTTTAATGTCATTTCATGCATTTGACAAAACAGAAATATTAGAACAAACAGAACAACCAAGATATGCTCAATAAGTGGCAGCGAATATGTGCATTACTCACTTAAAATCTGCTTAATTTATTTACAACTTCTTTTTTATTGCATTCAACATTTGTGACAGTATGAAGCCAACCAGAGTCTCGATAGATTATTTGACAGCTAAATCAGATGACTCTAATCATGGCCTGCATCCTGTTTAAGAGCTTATTTATTTGTGATGAACAACACAAATCCATCTTCATTTTCTCCACTACCTACATTAAAACATAAAATATCTGTTTGAATCATTAAGATCCACACATAGACACCAGGTTATTATTGTCTGGATTCCCTCCAATCACTGCTGTGACCGCGGGTCCAGCCTCACACATAGCTGACATGCCTGACTCACATGACCGAATCAAATCACAAATGTGATTACTGTCAGTTCAGCATCAGTTTTCGTTGCTTGAATAGTATTTCAGACGGTCTCTGGAGTCATTTCCAACGTGACACAAGCGACTACGTCTGCCAGAGGGATGGAAGTGACGGGCGATCCCTCTGTTAGTTAGTCTTAGTTGACAGCTAACCGGTCTGGACCGTACATCCTGCTGCGCGGACGTGCAGGCGGAGACAGCTGCCTCATATAAACTAACACACTGAAGCACACAGAGTGGATCTGATCACTTCCAGGCACTCAATATATCATGTAAATAGTTGCTCAGGAGGATTGAATTTATGCCGAAAATTGGATTTGGGCCGGGAGTGTGAACATAGGCCAAGTTAACGCATCCGGTTCATTTTGTCCTCTCCAACCAGGCATGTTTGCAAACTTTAATTTGACCCAAATGTGCTCACCACGGGGATCACTATCAATCCAGCAGCCTTGTGCGGGGTAGTGACAGAGCCCCGCCGCTCTAACTCGAGGTAATTAAAGCAACACCCTGAACAACTGAGCTGTCACGGGTGGCAGGCTTTTATGGATCCACAGCCTTGAGTTATCATGTGTGTGATCATTACGTTTGTACATAAAGTATCTATTTACATGTGATGGATTGATATTTAACTATTATTAAGACATAGTGTGGGATACTGCTGCAAATCCACAGCAGTTGTGTGAACTGCCCCAGAAGTGTCAAGAGATCTTTTTGGGGAGTAGGATTTCAACCAATTTTACCTCAAACCTCAAACATGAAGCGACAGACCAGCACTATTCCACTGTTTATACAAACAAACGTCTTTCTTTCAGAAAAGGCCGGGCCGACTTGTGCCGTCTGTGTTTCTGATGCAGCACAAAGGCCTCCCTGTGAGAGACATGGCGGCAGGCTTCCGACAGCCATTAAAATACCTCCTACCGGTGCAGAGGGGGATCACAAGGCGCTCTTTGACACCACCGTGTCCTACATCAGAGATAAAGGCCTCTGCCGGGACTGGGATCTCCTTCAGTAAAACAGTGGCTTGTTAAGAGGTCACGCTGTTTCAACAAAAGAGCGAGATAGCATCGGTCTCCACCCGGGGAGTAATCAGAACCTGTTATCACTCAACGTGAGGATGTCTAATTGATTTTAACGGGATAAGAAAAACAAATATTTCTCTTGTAAGTCTTCTTTTGATGGTCTCGGTTTTCTTCCTTTTGGTCACAGTTTCAAAGCAAATTGACGAGACATTGGAAAAGCTTTGTTAAACCAAAATGACTGTCAATATATTGTTGCAATGATCACCTGATAAGGCACTTTAAACGAGCAAAGTCCTGTGATCCTGCGGTTAAAGCCTCTTTTCTGTCCGAAACGAAGCTGGAAGCAGGCAAAGCTGGATTACTGAGCAGCCTCTGAAGAGCTGGTGCCGTGAAAGTAGTTTGATGTTATTACGCCACAAAACTTCCAAAGAAGGACGTCTGTGAACATGAAGGGAGGCACAAAGGGCATGACACAGATGTTGGAGGGCTCTCTTTTTTTTTTTTTTTTTTTACAAGTAACCTTAACTTCTTCTCCGTTTTAACCTGGCGGCTTTATTTTCGTAAACTGAGGAGTGAAACAAAAAGAGTAAATCGACAATAATCTATAATTAGAGATCACTTTTCAACCGTCTTCACAGACACATTTGGTGGATTTTAAGGTGAAATAATAAAATATAAGATAAGAAGTCTTCTCACTAAACCAAAGTAGTCCATAAAGAGGGACCGGATCACTTATACATATCAGTAAACTGCATTTTTTGTAGTTTTGGTGTAACAACTTGAAGAGTTTTATTTAAAACACTTGCTGTGAGACCATTGGCCACACAGGGACAGGACTGCCAGGGCTGCCCTGGAAGATTTCCTCAGCTGATTTCTTCCCGCTTCAGTCACCGTTTTAGGCCTGGTCACTCCAAGAGCGTGCCAACTGTAAAGCTTCTCTACATTTATGAAATGATGCACAATAACCCAAAGAGATGAAGCTATACTGATGATTTTCTCTCTGCTTTCATGCACGTCATCACATCATCCAATGTTTTTCTTCCTGCTGCCTTTGAAGTTATGATAGATGGCTACTCACGCCGAGCGCAGAAAGTGAAAGAAGTCTTTTCTCATTTCTTCTGAACATTTGTCGTTGATGTTTGGACATTTCCTATAATCAGACTCCACTGGCAGCTCAAAGAAACCGAGCTCCATTGTTGGCTTCTCGCCACCCAGCCGCCACTGCTTCACCTCCGTGATTAGCCACCACTTCAAAGGAAACTTTAACCCTCTTGACTATTTATCACACCAGCAGCAAACTTTGTAAAAGCCCTCTCTTTATAGCTTGTCAAGCGCAGTGGAAGCAGAGGAAAATGTCTTGAGAGGGCATTTTAATAGACGCAGTCATAAATAATTGGAGTGAAAACTGTTGTATCCAATGATCCTAAAGTCACCTCATTATTGTAGATTTGGTACCAGAGATCAAGACTGTGGCCCACACAAGTCAAACTGGTTAGCATTCGTGATGTTAAACAATAAAGAGAGATATTTCAATGAATACTTCAGTTTTTTGTGGGTTTTTAAAGTACTTGTGAGTAGTTGCTCTCTTACCTGCAGTAGATGGTGGTCACAGCGCTCTCCATTTAAACCATCCTTGAGGTTTTTATGTCGGGGAACTGGGCTAATGGCTACAGAGATTAAGGCCTCAGAGGAGGAAATCTTTTACCATCTAAAACAATCCTCATCGATCTATTAGAGGTTGAAGGAAACTCTGTATTAGCTATATTTACCCCATGCCCTGTTGCACCAGATAAAAGTAGTGGCCTATTCGTATTATGACAGGATGCATCATGTTTTGATAAAACACATGCTGTGGCATTCTCTTCGTCAAAATGACAACAAGCCATTATTTAATCTCTCATTTACTTATTTATTTTATCGTTTATTCAATTTATTGTCAGTGAAACATTAGACTCAGACAGAGTAAATCTGCTCTGGACCAGATTATAGCTTTCTAGTTAATTTACATCTCCGGTTCCTGTGGCGGTCAATGTTAGGAGGGTAAAAGAAGATGTAAGAAAATGACTAAAAGAAAAGAGAGGGGGAAGAGAAGAGAAGGGAATTGGTTATAGCCTGAAAGATGGACAGGTTGTGTACCGGCTAAGCCTAAAACTTAAAGCAACGGAGGGGCTGCATAGACAGGCTAAATTTAATTGACGCGCTTGCTGCTGCGCTGAACTTTGTGTCTAGTGAGACAAATGACTTTTAAGCTTCACTTCTTTTGTGATGTTCTTTTATTTATCACCTTTTCACCACTACCAAATAGGGGTGTAACGATACACTAATCTCACGATACGGTACGATACACGATATTGAGGTCACGATAACGATACGATATTATAGCAGTATTTTTTAACAGCCTTGATAGAGGAATGTATGACTGGAAAAAATTGTCTTTTATTTGAAAGACACATAATACAAAACAATGCTGTGCGTTTTCCCTATTGTTACAGTTTGTAATGCTTTATAACTGTTTAAGTTTTAAAGAGAAAGCCAGGACAACCATTTTCCACAAACTGAACTAAAAGTAAATGTCAGGTTTGCATTATGCATCTTCAGTTTCATACAAGTACAAATATTTTGCCACAAACTGAATAGTTTCTCTCATGTATGATTTGACTTTTTTCTTTTCCAGAAATTTAACAACTAAAATTGAATAAATAAATACAAGTAAATAAATACATACAATTTTACATCATAAAAAAGATTGATTCATGCTCACCTTATAAGTGTAAGAGGAGATTTATTTTTGTTAAGAAGGTTATTTTGGTAATTCAGGGTTCATTATTTTATAAATATATTCTTTATATTCTGTAAATCAGGGACTATAATTACACTAGTCAGTATATCAGTTGTTAATATGTTTTAGATTGGGCGGAGTGATACAGCACTAGGTGTTGTGTTGATGTTCTGAAATCCTACGCTGTTGAGCGGACATTGAAGTACACGCAAACTCACGCAGAAGTTGTCCCGTGTTTATCCTACTCACGACCCCAAAAAGGTTTAATTTAATAAGGTAAGGCTTAACTCTACACCAGACTTACATCAGTAAAGGTTCAGAGCTCAAAACAGGACCGCAAAACGGGACTACTTTCTTCTGAGCGGAGTAAGATTTTGGTCCGCGCGGTCGCGGCTGCGGCCGCGGCTGCGGCCGCGGTCGGATGCGCGTTACTAGTCAACACAATAGATTAATATTAATAACCCAATATCGTGATACAGTTTGTCACCTCCACGACACGTATCGTGACGTTTTTGTATCGTGAAATTTCGTGGCACGATATATTGTTACACCCCTACTACCAAACAAAGTGACAGAGCGGAGCGGAGCAGAGCGTAACGTAGCGGTCAAAAAACTATATGCTCCTCCATCTAGCAACACCTGCCAGCTGATTGCAAGCTCTCACCTTTATACTAATTACAATTGACAGTGAGGACACCTACTGGCCCAATTTGGTACCATACACAAACACACACCCACATAGAAATGGCTCCTACAGGTTGTATAAAGATACTGTAAACTGGTCAAACACTCCTTTAATCTTACATCCATTTTGATTAAATGGGTTTTAGGGTCTTAATTCACAGCTCAGATGTTGTATTCATCTGAAAGTCTGACTATGGAGTAGTTAAAGTAATGTCACATAACTGCTAATATGGCAAACTTCAATGCAGCTGTCATTATAAAAGACCACACTCCTAATTATGCATTGACCAGCTTTTTTATTTTTTTGGGCTGCAAGGTTTAACACCGAGGTCAAAGCAAACTGACTCGCTTTTGGCGGCTGACCCAATTCAGACCTGTAAGCTTGATGAAGCCGCCCCAATATGACTCCCGACACTTATAGATATTTGCATTGCTCAGATTTCCATCTGGTCGCTAGAGACTAGCTGCAAAAGTGATTCAATCCGCTTTGAACTCCATGTTAAAATGTGCAACTTTAGAACAGAACTAAACATATTTACAGCCTGGTTTTAAAAAAAAAAAAAGATTTGGTCTCAATCGTTTGATTTTATATCCATGTCAACTCTGAGGGGGGTGATTTTTTTTTTTTAACCACACCAGGAAAGTTTATATCAAGTAATAGATTTCTAATATAATTGATGGATGGCAGCAAGCTCAGCCAATCGCTAGCCGTGACCACTTCCTCATCTGTAATCGTCATGCTATCGCGCTTAGCAAAGCAATCAGCCGTTTGTATGAACCCAGCGACACCTAAACGCGACGGTCATTTTTGATTTTACCGCAGAGTTAACATGTTAAATGGTATATCCCGCTGTAAATGTCTGATACCTGCTCTGCAGATATTTCAGAGTTCGGTAGAAGGTGCTGGATACAAAGCTAACATTGATTGACATGCAGTGGGCGTGCTCCCGTCTTCAGAAATCAACGGTTCATTTGCCCGAATGCTTTATCCATTGTTATGTACATGTCTATGGTTTGCACCCCCAACGCCTCTCAGCATGGTTGGCATGCAAGTAGGACACCTTCTAAGCCAGTGGTGTTTTCAATGGCTCTTTCATCACAAAACAGTTATTTTTTTGATACACTCATATCCCTTAATTCATTTAGTCTATTGTTAAATATTTTACATTTAAATTCTTAAGCTTGCACCATTAATAGACAGGACTTTTTTTTAAGTGTTGATTCAGACTATTTAAGCAGAGCAAACCAACTGCAAGTTACCTCTGTGTTTGATATATGCCTGTGGATAAGAGTTTGCTGTCAGTCTTATTTTGTCCTGCTGCGAAAACACCAGGGAAAAGTTCATGTTTTCTTAATCATTATTTACTTGTGAAATATTGTTACAGTTTGCATGCTAACGAGTCTCTCAGGAGTTTACCATAGGAAGTAATTAAACCGTAAGAGAACTAACAGACCCACACGTGTGCCAATATTCACATTCTCTATTACACATCCAGACTAATTCAACATTTTTCATTTGTATGACATCATGGATGAGTCACCTCTCTGCCACCTCCGCCTCCTTCTTCTCCTCTGCACGGTGAAATTGAAGTTTAACTCCCCAAATATGCTCTCATTTAGAGAGTATTTGCCTGGGGTCCTCATCGGGACAGAGGAGTAGGACAGACAAGCTCCCCATGTTTCTTTTGGCGTGAGACCCCATCCTTCATCCTCCCCTATTTCCTTCTTTTGACTTGTTTTCATACTCTTGGCTGCAGCTGAATGACCATTCATGCTCACTGATGCTGGATGTGGATGTTTATGTTTGAGTGTGTGAGGGGTATGACATCCCTTCATTTCATGTCTGCCAAAGACAGACCCCACTCACACACCCCTCCACGCACCCACCCAAGCACAAGGGATAAATACTCGGCATACCCCAAATTCAGTCTTGATTCTAGGCATTACCTCCCTCATGAAGCACTGCAACGGTGCCAATAGCACACACACACACACACACACACACACACACACACACACACACACACACACACACACACACACACACACACACACACACACACACACCGCTGGGCTCTCTCCGGGGAGATATCCGGTTGTCTCGTGTGTTAGTGTTTTAACCATCAGCAGCAGTGCCAGTGTCTGCTAGTGTCAGAGAAGAAAATATGCACATGACAAATTTATGGCTGCTAATCCCAGCAATTTGCCAAATTTCGTGAAAAAAAAACAAAAAAAACAGCTGGGTATTTTATATTTCTACGTTTTTACAGCGCCTGGGCAGCATGGTGACAGAAGAGTCTTCTCCAAAATACGTGTGACGGATGATTAGAAAGTGTGTTCCTCCCTTGGGATGACCCAGAAAATATGTTTAATACATACCAGGGACAACCATGAAATATGACAGTGTCTGTTTTCAGTCAGAGCATGAAATTTTAGAGGTCTCCGTCAATGTAAATATACAATTAGCAAGAAAAGTTCAGACATTAGATCCAACCCACATTTGGAAGTTGTTTGAAATGCAGGTCTTTCTTGATTTCTTCGTCTTTTTTTATTTTGGTAGTATCTATGCGGGCGTCAGAGGATAACCACAACATGTAGACCTTGACTGGGCCAAACCATGGATGTGATGTGACCCACAGGTTTTTCTAAAGAGTGCTTTTCTTACCGTGTGGCGCCATGCTGCAAATAGGTGGAACAAACGGGCCGGGAACCACCTCAGTTTCTCCAAGTTAGGTATTTGAGCTTGGCTCAGCTAATGGTAACCTGTTAAGCTAATTAATGTTACTTTATATTCATTCAGGTCAAATTTGTCAATGCATCCTCATTTCTGATGTTTTTACCAAAATAAAACAATGAGCCTAGTCCTGCTCAAGGTTTCTTCCCTCCTAAAGGGGAATTTTTCCTTGCCACTGTTTGGCTTAAGGCTTTTCTCCCACTAGGGGAGTTTTTACCTGCCATTGTTTATGTAATAATTGCTCGGGGGTTATGTTCTGGGTCTCTGGAAAGCATCTAGAGACAACATCTGTTGTATTCAACGCTATACAAATAAAATTGGATTGAATTGAATTGAATTAAAACAAGGGCTGATGGAAAACCTTTGCCAGGCTGATACTAAATGATTGGAGCATTGCTGTTTTCCCTGAAGCTTTGTCACAGTTGGCTCCTGGCTCCTTCAGTAGCGCTTGGTGGGGGAGCTGTAAAGCTCCCAGTGGAGGTCCACAGTAGGAGCTCATGTTTCAAGTGCTGTTTTGGTAGCAATATCAGAAATGAGGCAGCCCTGCAACCTCATGGTCTCATCACAGCTGGGCCTTGGCAGAGGTTCGAGGAGAGTTAGCCAGCCTCAGGGTCGCCCAGTTCTGCTCCTTCAGAGCCACTGTCCGCCATGTTTTAGAGGTTTCCCTGCATCAACCCACCTGTTTGTAATCAATGTGTCATAAACAGACTAGTGTGGACCTTCATGACAAGTCGATGATCCATTCAGACTGAAAAAATAGTTTCCCTGGAGCGATTTTTCGACTTGAAAAAAATGACAATGACAGTTTACGCTTTCAACAATGGTCACTTTCATAATATAAAGATGCATTGAAGATTCCCCCCTTCACTTTGCCTCCACTCTCCAGATGTACATTAGTGCTTGGTGATTATGACCTAATGTCAACATCACGATTAATTGAACAATTTACCTCGATCAAGATTAATGAATGATTACTTTATGTTTAATCTAGTGTCTAGCCAATTAACTTGTACACGCAAGCTGCTCAACAAAGAAAGCAGGATGGGTCACAGGAAGCTCACCATTCTGGCTGCTGAATGGGTTCTTCCCCAATACTCTACTTTCTCTATTTGTATGTTCAGCCTCCTTTTTATGTTGCAACCCAACAAGTCAGGTTGCAACATAAAACTTGGGGGACACAATATAAGAAAAAAAATGTAACTCCTGATCCCCAAACCCGTTCAATTTATGTTACAACCTGTCTGGTTGGGGGTTTACGTCCCAGAGTACGCCCAAGTTACTACTATTACTACTGTCATTTAGCAGATGCTTTTATCCAAAGAGACTTACATCTGAGAGAACAACACAAGCACAAAGTTGGCAAAGTTTGTAATGCAATCATTTTATCTGGTTTCTGCCTCTCTGACAGCTGTGGTCAAAAACCTAGTTGTTTTTTTTCACACAATGTCTTTGGCTTTCTTGTCAATTGACCCTATTGCTAGGTCGGACAAAACTGTCCTCTATCCCGTCCACTCCATTTGTAAAAACGGGGTTTTACATCACTTTATGTCGAATTATTGTACCAAAGAAACACTTCCGGTACCGTGTGGTTAATTTCAAAAACTGAGCTTTTCGGCAAAAACGAGATCTTTTGATTAATTTAGCTGATAGCACGGTGGGACGGTTGAACTGCGAGTCTGCCCGTCCACATAGCTTTATCCAAAGCAGACATTTTTTCCTAATTTACTGTTGGTTTTGGGATGAAATGTATTCCTGTCATTCTCTCTGGTTAGCGGGTGTCACTTTTACAAGTGCCCAAAGCACACCGCTTTACCATTTTAAGATAAATAAATAAAACGCTTTTGCGGTTGTAGCCTGCTGCCGAGCCAAGTTTGTTTTGGTAGTACGGATCGGATTTCTGCCAGTTTGGGGATAAAAAATAAGTTGCACCCTTACTACACTGTATGCAGTGCGTTCCAAAGTGTTCCTTTTTACTAATACAAAGTTTAAAAAGAAATAATCCAATGATTTAAATTTTGATAAAAGACAAATAAAAACTACGCTTTTTCCATTGATGTGAACGAGAGAGACGCTGTTTTGTCCAACTGGATATTCTGCCCCGAAGTAGCAACGGAGAATGATTTTTCTGATTGGTCAGTCAGGGACCAATCAGAAGGCTGACAAAGGGTCAATTGGCTCGATTTTCTGACAGCAGGCTTGAACACTGCTGTCATGGGGGCGTCTCTCTCCATCTCCATGATGGACTGATTTCATTCTCTTCACTGAGTTTGCAGCCATTCACATGTCCTTGTTACACCCTTCTGCCATTGTGGAGCCACATAGTTCACCCCGTTACACCTCAGTCACTGCCTCCCAAGGTAGAGTAGAGGCAGAAAGGCTACGGAGCAAAGGTTTCATGCTCATTTGGTCTCATTCACTTGTAAGGAGAAAGAAAGTCCATCCATCCATCCATTTTCATCCGCTTATCTGGGACTGTGTCGCGGGGGCAGCAGTCTGAGCCGAGATGCCCAGACTTCCCTCACCCAGACACTTCCTCCAGCTCTCCTCCCGGTGGGACATGCCTGAAAGAAGGAAGTCTTCGAGACATTAGTTTGCTGTCTCCTATGCCGAGGAACTTAACTCAACACCTGTTCAACACAAAAGTCTCTACTGTACTTTCTTCTCAATTTATGCTTTCGCTCTGGGATGTATATATATATATATATATATATATATATATATATATATATATATATATATATATATATATATATATATATATATATATATATATATATATTCAATTTTGGTATCACAATAAGCAACAATTTAAAATGCCTGTTGAGGCTAAAACCTAAAAATGCAGGGTTAAGGTTATAAACATACAAAAGGGCTTCATATTTTACACAAAACAACAACCTTCATTGCCAACTGAATATTTCTGACCATGGATTGAGCCAACACTGATTTTCAGATGTTTTCTGGTAACAATGGGCTTTAAAACGAATCTTCTAAGATGAAGCGATATATAGTTGGACAGGCAAAATTGTAACTTGAAAGATCAGATGCCAACTTCCAAGTGCCAGAACCTGCCCAACAAACCAAACTATTGCCTTTGCATGTGGGTGATCTGCACAATATTCAACACCTTTGAGATAATAGGTGTAATTTTAATATACATCATATACTGTACAGAGTATATATTGTCAAAGCATAATCATTTAGCCTTTTTCCTTTAACAGTCTCACAGGTTCATATACTTATGGTTTCTTCTTTTACGACCTCCATGCTTGCACCCTGCGATGGCTGTCAGCTTGCTCCTGTGCCACGGGGCTGTCAGAGCCACACAAGAGAACTTTCTCATTTATCACCCTGCTGCAGAAAACAAGGCTGATGACTAACCTCCATGATGAGTTGCTCTCAGCTCTGCGAAAACATCCCTCCTGAGATCCAACTAGCATGTGCAGAAATCTAAACTGCAAGAACCCCAACGAACCCCACACTGCATTACCCCTATGTGGCTGAGCGCAGACAAGGCCAGCAATCAGCCTGATGGATTTCAGCCTTGACACGCTTTACTCAAGCGGGCCAATTAGGAAAATACTTCTGTGGCGGGTTTTTTTTTCCTTGACATAGCTGCGTTCTCATTGTGTCTCGCTGTCTGATCCTGCGGTTGATGTACAGTACTTGAGTGGGGGCCAGAAGATGGATTGGCTTTAAAGAGTAAATTGTGTTTCTCTATAGTTAGGAATAAAGGGTTGGGGGAAATCCCTTTGCACAAAAGGAAAGTGAGAAGCAAGATCTTAGGTTAAGTTCTGAACTCAAAAACTAAAGACACACAGATGCAGCAAAAAGGCTTGAAAAGAGGCAGACACATACATTTGAACAAGACGTTTGGTATTTTATGCAACAACAGATTTCTTCTGAGAAGTGTAAAGGACTTTATTTTCATGACTCCTAAGAAAACTAGTCACGAATAGCCATAATAGCTTAAGTCCCAGCCATACAAGCTTAGTCTAAACCAGGGGTCGGCAACCCAAAATGTTGAAAGAGCCATATTGGACCAAAACACAAAAAACAAATATGTCTGGAGCCGCAAAAAATGAAAAGTCTTGTATAAGCCTTAGAATGAAGGAAAATGGTGAAAGGTGAAATGCCGAGAAAAAAGACGAAATGTCGAGAAAAAAGTCAAAATTCCGAGAAAAAAGTTGAAATGTCGAGGAAATAGTAAAAATTTCGAGAAAAAAGTCGAAATGTTGAGAAGAAATTCGAAATGTCGAGAAAAAAGTCGAAAATTTGAGAAAATAGTCGAAATGTCGAGAAAAAAGTCAAAATTTCGAGAAAAAAGTTGAAATGTCGAGATTAATGTTAAAGTACAATTTCGAGAAAAAGTCGAAATGTCGAGATTAAAAAGGAAAGGAAAAGGGAAGAAGAAAAAGAGAAAAAAAGGAAAAAAGAAAAAGAAAAAAAAGAAGAAAAAAAAAGGGTCAAACATTTTTGAAAAAGCTCCAGGAGCCACTAGGGCGACGCTAAAGAGCCGCATGTGGCTCCAGAGCCGCGGGTTGCCGACTCCTGGTCTAAACCAAGTGACGGTGTGAAGGATGGGTATGAACGAGACCATGACATGACAGTTCATTCAAGGGTGAACGGGGGTCTCTCTTCCCTAGTGATATCAGGGTTGTGGAGTTTCTCTGAAACTGTTATTTTGGCAAGTCTTCCCCACCAGGCTGAGAACATTCATCCACAACATGTTTGTCAGTTACATGAAATATAAATATCGATCCCAGATTGCACCTATTTTTCATTCTTTGGGCTTCTGGAGCAGCTGTGTTTTAAAAGCCAGCCATGATTGTACTACTTTCTTTGCCAGTGGAAATGACTTGCAGTACAAGTAGATTTCACAATCACACTTGGCTTCACCTTGTGAGTCACCTCCACGCTATCCTGTAATTTGGAGTTTGTGAGGCAGGTAGCATGCAAACTTTAGTCTAGATGCTTATTTTCTGTATGACAATAACTGTCTCTATATATTCCATTAAATATACTGTTAAATAATTAGACCATTTAAATATGGAAGGATATGTGATATCAATAACCACTGTCGAGAATGGCGGGGGAGAAATCTGTAAATGTTTTTCGTAACCTAGTAACAATAGCTAAACACGTGCTTGAGAGAAAAACTTGAAACAGGCTTTCAAGGATTTAGTCACCGAGATGATTAAAAATTTAATGGAAAATAACAAATGTGTGGATACCAAATGAAAGATCTGTACAATTATTTATGTTTACACGCAAACTTCTAAATCACGTCCTTGTACTTGCAGAGGTACCTGCTTCCAACTGCTTCCAACTGAATCCAAGCAGCTGTTTTGTGTAATCTACATTGCATTAACGTGAAGGCGTTTTCACGCATTCGAGAATGGCTGAAATTCATCTTTGTACACAATCTTCCATCCTAAATACATAAAAGAAGTACGAGCTCTTTAACATTTTATTTCAACAAATGTGTCCCTGCGTTGTAATGTTTTGAAATTATGAGCCGGCGACCATGGAAACAAGGACAATATTGACTCACTTAGCAGAGTTGTCGAAGTATATTTTTCTTCAAGTGAGAAAATATTGAGTCCAACAAAATCGGCTTCACAGAGAAAGTGGGGAACGTGGTGGTGTGCGAGTGGTTCAAGATCTCCATCTATTTCTGGAGTGGAAACATTGTTTGTGCACCCCTTTCTTTAAGTTTGTTGTGATTATTGTTATTTTGGGGATTTTCTTTTTTTAATTGCTGCTTCGTTAGGTTTAAGCAAAACCTACTTGGTTAGGTTAAGGCAACACAGATTAGGAACATTTTGGGCAGCGTTTGGGCAAACACATTATATGCCATTTTTATTTTGCTAGGAAACATACTGGAATCTAAGTTAAATGAAGAAACTCTATTAACTTCCATTCTGCCACATCTGGTCAACTTGTACGCAAGGCAATGACAAAATGACCCTATGCTATACTTTTCACAATCTTTCTTCACCGAGCACTGTCCTTTTGCAATTATGGGAAAAATTATTAAAAAAAATTAGAAATACTTTATCAATTACCGAAGGGAAAAAAAAAAAAAAATTCAGCTATTAAGGCAATTTGGTAATACCCATTGTATACCCATTCACTTATCACATATCACATATCATGGTGCCAACAGTATATTTATAGTATTTTTAATAATTCAATTCACAGAATATCTTTGTCTTTTATAGTATAGCAATTTTTTTAAGTAATTTTAATATAATTTATCATGTACTGAATTTGGATTACATTTAATTGGTAACATATTTACAATTCGTCCAAAAAGAACTAGACGGCTCCAGCAGACTCCTGTGACCCTGCATTAGATTAAGCAGGTATAGGTAACGGCTGGATGGATAAATGAACGTTATATTCCTTCAGCATAGTTTATGACTGTACAGAAGAACAGGACCATGTGGTTAAAACAGGAAGCAACAACACTTTTTCTGACCGTAGTGCGTCAAGTGAACATCATGTGGCCATTTCCAGCCATTTTTGCCTAATGTAGTGTATTTCTACATTAGCTTCACACCCGCCATACATTGTAGTCACTTTACAACAAAAAATACATTATAAATAATAAAACATAACTTTCCTTGAAAATCAGATGCAGTTGTCTCAAGGGTTTTCTGATTGTCTGATTTCCGTAAGCCTACGGTGAGGAGCAGGGGTGTATGATGAACGTCCACAATACGCACGGAGCTCCACATCAAGGTACAACAAAACATTACTTCCAGCCACATTTGTCCAATCCAGAATCAGAACCGGACCATGAAAATCGCTCTTGCCGTTGACACTGACGTCTCTGCTTGGGACGGCTGGGATAGCGATCCGGGCTAAAGCTGGAAAATGTTTGTAGCATTCTCGTATGTTGCAGTTCGTCGACACACGTTTCAATGAACTGCAACTTTTCTGATTTCCTTTCTTCCACAGCACTGAAGCTCAGACGGAGCATTGTCCCGTATGAGAAGCTAGGGGTACGATCTAGGTATGAATACAATCAACAATAGTGGCTCTTGAGCAGCATCTGTTTCCATGCGCATCTGCTTGGTTTATCTGACTGGTTATAGCTCATTTGTAACTTTAAGAGACACGCGGTTCACCTTGTAACATTAGGGAGTATATTGTTAACAGCGTGCACTGAACCGACCTTAGTGTGGTGATGTTTTTATATTAGGACTGAGGCACTTTTTAAAAGATGCTAAAAGACGACTGTGAAGTTTGGAGAGTACATTAATACAGTTTGGCTTTGTATTATGAAAGTGCTGTCTCTTCACAGAAAGGCTCCCTGTTGTTTATGTCTGTGATGAGTTGGGGAAGAGGGAGCGCTGCACTCTGTTCTCACTACTATACATCACTTCAAGGACTACCCTGCAGGCAAGGGCCATTTTCCCATCATCCCTCAGTCAGTGAGACTGTTACTCTCCACATTAATGGAGCAAATGGACTGATGACTGGCACCAACAGCCCTCCGCCTTTTTTATTCATACTCACTTTATTACTCTGTGTACATTTTTTTTTCTTTTATTGCCTTTTCCCGGTTTGCCTATGTCTTTTTTTTTTTCTTGGCTCTGTTGTCCATAAATCCCTTTCATATCACAGTGACGTATTCTGGCCCTTGCTGAGGCAGCCTGTGGTGTGATTTAGACCCGAGTTGATTTTTCGTGCAGAATGATACTTTGACTGTCAGTTCTTCTGTCAGTCATGCACAATTCGGACACAGCGAGTTATGCAGACAGCTCAGAAACTTTTTATTCTCTCTTCATGCGAGAGAATGGAATTAAGTCGGTGCATTACTGACTGCAGCTTTGCTGGCCAGGCGCATTGTTTTCCTTGGCTGCTGCACTTAAAGTCTGTTGAAACAGGCCTTTTTCTCATGCCTATAAATGGGCTCTTTTCATGAATCCACGAGGGAACACTTGGTTTTTGAATGGTTTGAGAGGATGGAGCGCTGTATGCAGTCAGGAGCCCAAGATTTGTGTTCCTTATTCACACATTCCATCATGTTATTGCTGATATGCTATGGCGAGTTTGTTGCATATAAAATGTCATGGTATTTATCAAAGTTTCTCGCCAGTGTGTTTGAGAGAGGAACAACTGGAATGGTGATGAGAGGGGTCAGTGGATTGTTTCCTTTCTCTAAGGGCTGGTGAGTGAAAATGAGGAGGCGGCAGCAGGCATCCAGAGCACAGATCTGAAAATCTAGACGTCTCCCAAACACAAATACGATATGTCTTAAAGGAATACTTTCACAATGTCTAGTCCCATTCACACAGCCAGTTCATTCTACCTCTGTAACACCTTTATTCTGCCCTGCTGTGCCGTGTGAAACATCGATGTTTCCTTTCCAGATGTGCAAGCTTCCCATTCCCCTGGTTCCTATACTCCCCCATACCATTAGAGATGCAGGCTTTTGAAATGAGTGGCTCTGATCTTTGGTTCGGAGGACAGTGTCCATGGTTTCTAAAAAGGAATTTCAAATGTCAATTGGTCTCACCACAGGACAGCTTTTTCTCTTTTCCCCAGTCCATTTTTGTCCAAGTTTTGACCCAGAGAAAATGGCGATGTTTCTGGATCATGTTCACATTGTAAAGCGAAAAAAAAAAAAAGAAGCATAACTGAGAGATCATTTACTATTATTCTTTGTATGACAAAGCTTTAACCTGCATGTGTGTTCTGTGAGAGTGATTCACAGTGGAGTTCCTGGGCCCATGCAGTGATTCCCCATTAAAGAGTGATGCTGGTTTTCTCCGGATTCAAGTCAAGAGGGACATTTTTCTGAAATTGTTTTTACATTTTCAAGATGCAGTGCTTCAAAAATTGGCGAACCTCTGCCCAGCTTGACTTCAGAGACACTTTGCCTCTCTAAAGGCGTGTTTCCACTAGCAGGAGTTCAGGGTAAACCTGCCAGACAGGAACTTCTAACAGGGCCGACCGTCTCCTCAGCCCTTTCAGCCGGCGTGTCTCCACGTAGTGCAACACAACAACTGATGACTGAAAGAATAAAACAGCTGACTACCTGATGGTGGTAGTGTGGTTGCAGCAAAAGAAGAAAGTGAAGAAGAAACAGATAAACAAGGGATGCTACTTGCGTTTTTGTTTTGTTTTTGGTGGTAGCGACGGAGATGAAAAAAAACAACAAAAAAACCCCGGTGGACCCCTACTTTAGCGTAATATGCCAACAAGCCCTGAACTGACTCATCTATTGCTTTTTCTTGTAATCTCCAACCTCATCAAATGTACTTGCAGCAAAAAGTTTCTGTTCCAAATGGTTTAAATGAGTTATGTTCACATGATTTGTGTTCATTTGAGAGTGCTGAGTCCTCCTGTTGGCCAAGCAGAGTATCTCTCCTACTACAGGGACGTTATTCGCCCCGTAAAGTTTCCTGAAGGCCGCTTGTGCAGTCCCGTTTCCAGTATTGGAGACACGTGTCAATGATCCGGCCCCAAAAAAATCTACCCGAAACTCACTAGTGGAAAAGATGCTCCTTTTTTTACACCAAATAAATTTAGTAGCAAGATGTTCCTGCTTTTATCGCCCTTTTTTTTTGTTCTTTCCAAACTAGGTTTTTATTTCATGACATGGTGAAATGTCTCACTTTCAAGTTCTGGTGTGTTTTTCTATGTTCTGTTTAGACCAGGGGTTTCAGAGATTTTTTTTAAACCTTTTTTGGGCTCTAGTGGCCCTTTTTTTCAAGTTGCAGACAGGAAGGGGGTAGAGAAAGAGAATGGGGAAGACATGCAGCAAAGGTGCGCAGGCCGGGACTCGAACCTGCGACCAGTGCAGGAGGACTGTAGCCTCAGTATATGAGCCGCTTGCTTAACCCACTGCGCCACCGAGCGGCCCAGAGATTTTAGTTTTTTACTTATCGTCCGCAGCTCATGCAGCCTTTTAAGTCAAAACAGTAGAAGTGTTCAATCTTGATTTTTAAACCTTTTTGTGAGGATTTTTCCATCCATCATCTATACCGGCATTTTCCAGTGCAGGGTCACTATCCTAGCAGTCTTTGGGTGAAAGGCAGGGTCCACTGCAGTGCCACATATAGACACACACTTTAGAATCATCAATCAACTTAACATACATGTTTTTGGACTCTCATGCTTGGAGAAAACCCAAGTTCGGGAGAACATACACAGGAACGCTCTTGCCAGGAGTCGAGCCAGGAACCTTATTGCTTTGAAGCAACAGTGCTGACCACTGAGTCGTCGTGCCGTCCTCTTGATTTATAATTGCAATAATTGACTTTGGGTTGCTTAAACCTGTTAGCTGTGAACATGCCTTCAGTGTGAACGTATAGCGGAGAAAACCTGGAAAGAACAAAGAAACAACTGACTGAAAATATTAAAAACTATTAAAAACAAATAGACATTTTCACATCATGAGTGCTAGAAATTATTATTAGAAGGATACGTCATAGTGTATATCATTTTGCAAAAGCTTTATGTAACCTAACATGGCTTTAGGTTGCAGGTAACTAGAGTCTGTTCAATCTGGTCAGAAATGTATGTAAATAATCACCATTGTGGTTAGCTGCTTATACCCTCCAACTGGAAATTTGCAGGATCCATTTCCAGAACCATCATGTTCTTGAGGAAGACCACAACCGTTGAATAGTAACAATCCTCCCTGGTTGGAGGGATACAGCTGGTCCCACTGTCCCGGGGGAAGGGGGGTGGGGATCTGGGACCATCTGACGTGACAAGGATGTGGATGGCAGTAACCAATGATGATAATAACTACCATTGTTATTGTCAGAATTATCACTGGAATCATTACTAATATTATTTTTGGTCCTTTTTTCCCATCGCTATCACTATTATATGGGGCTCTTGTTTCTTTGTGTGTGTGTGTGTGTGTGTGTGTGTGTGTGTGTGTGTGTGTGTGTGTGTGTGTGTGTGTGCCCATGCATATGCTCATGCAAATATGTACAGTCTGTATGTATGTATGTATGCATGCATGCATGCATGCATATAAACTTTGCACAAAAAGTAAGGACGTTTGTGTTTGGTAGATAATTTCTTTGTTGTAAAAATTCTTCTTGGCAATAAATCTTATATCGTTGGAAAGCCTGTTTATTTCTCTTTTAAATGGTGCCACATTTGTAAGGAAGAGGCATTTGTGGGATGAGTACCAGAGCTGAGTATGTGGGTTGCACCCATAAAAAATGTGCCCAATCTTCTCTGCCAAAGCCAAAAAGCCTATTTTGTTGTTGCTATTGGGCTTATTGTACCCCCAAATTGGCACCTGACGACACTCAGAGAAGACATGTATGTATAGTTATCTGTATAGTACATACTTTATATAGTGTATGATACACTATTTTTGAGGCATGCTTTCTTTTTCATGTAAAATTAAGACGTATACAAAAAGGCAGGCCTAGTGGCCCAAGTAAACTCTTTCCTTTTGTCATGATTGCTGCATCACAAATGTCGTGGTTAATGGTAAATGGTCTGCATTTACAGCCCCTTTTGACCCCGTTTAATGTTTACAAAGCAGTTCGCAATGTGTTTTTCATTCATCTGTTCACATAAACACATACTGGACTCTTATTTGCCACATATGCAACATGTATGTCCATGGAATGCTGAGTAAGAAGATATGATAAATGGTTTTGGTTGGTGTTTTGCCTTTTGTGGTGAGAGTGGCTGTCTTGATGTCTTTGTGTGGCTCTCATGTAAATAGTGGTCAACATCACTGGTGTAACGGGAAATGTTTGAAGGGCAGCAGCTTTTCATTTTAGCAACATGGCCTTTCCGACAGTACTGGTGCTCTCATGTAAATGTAGGTAAAAAAGCAAAATCCATTCAGTTCAATGACAAAGGTTGGATAGATCTTTTTCTGAAGCTTATTTATTTATTTACTTGCTGTACTACATAAAATCCTCCTTAAGAACCAACAGAAAAGAAGTAATTAAATGCTGTCATGTCCAATAAACACCATTAAATCACTGAGGACTGTTGGCTATTCCGTCTAGTACTGAACATTTAAAGGCAGGGTAAGGCAATTATGGTTGTGGTCACGTCTGCCAGTATTTGAACCAAAACATCAACCAAACACGAAGAAGTACCTCCTCCTCCCTCCATCCCCCACACCTCAAGATGATTTTACATCTTGATAAGATATTTCCCCGGTTGTGTCTGCGTAGTGACATTTTCTCTTTTATTCATTATTTATTTATTTATTCATTACATTTCTTAAGATCTACCTTTTCTTACGTTGATATAAAGATTGTATCTACACTGTTCCCCATAAAGTTGGAATCATTTTGCTCTTAGAAAAACCCTCCGCTTTCTTATTCCTTTCTTTTTTACATTTACAATCATTTTACGAGATTTATAAATGTTTGATTTCAACTTAATGGACAACTGATTTTTAAATTTAACTGGTTATCTCCGCTTTTATTATGCTTTTCAAAACAAAAATATGATCATGTTTAATGGGAAACAGTTCCTCTCCACCAGATTTTTTACTATCCTTCAGAACATTTTAATTGTCGTGTCCAAAACTTGCTTTGGACAGTTTTAGTAATTAGAGTCAGTTAGGTCAAAACTGCAGAAAACAAACTCTGGAATCAGATGACCATTTGGAGCCATTTTTGTTGTCTTATCTGGGGTACTTCCACATGGGCTTCACAGCCATCATACCTCCTAGCAATTCATGTTTTTTTATAACGATATTGAAAAACATCACTCCATCAATCCAACTTCTTTGGATCAGAGATGTTGTCTTAAGTGTTTTTTGCAGCAAAATGTTTCTGGTCCAAATTTTTTTTTAAGTGTCAAACTTCTGCCATCTCTCTGTCGAAGGGTGTCATGAGAGATGATTAACTTTGTACAACATCGCTCCAAACTAAGCTATGATAAACGTAGCTATAACACAGGACTTATGTTTTCAGCAATAACTCCAGAAATCAAAAACATACGTGTTTAGGCCAGAATCGGATCCAGACTGTGAAAGTGGCCAACTGGAGGGACTGCTGTAAAGCCAACTAAGGCTGGACTCTTTCTCTGTAAACAACAGGTGACTCACACATACACATTACTGAGTCCCCGTGCCAACTTTTGACGTTGTGTACTCAATGATAGCACTAAAATACATCCACAGACCCATCATGTCTACAAGACGGACATATGAAACACCAGAACGAGTCTTCACGAGCGGTTCAACCTCAGGCTACATGACAGTCCAGCGTCGCAGTGCCATGTTCACAAGTGATTATCTGTGAAGTGTTGCTGTTGCTGGTCCCAAACGACAAACAACATCCACTGCTCACTGGTTTCTTTTTCTTTAGGGGAAATGGAAAATGTTTGTGTCCTCACAACCAAATTTATTCCAAGATACGATGGAATAAAAACCCAAAAGTGTCTGCAAAAAGGAGAAGCTGGTCACTCCTGTCCTAGCGTGCAAGTGACAACTTTAACGTTTAAAATACAGTGTTCATATATATCTAAATAGTATCTCCCAGTCGCTGGGAACACATTATGATGCATATCAAGAAGCTGACATTTTTAATGTTCATGGCTCCTTTAGTCTAGAATCTGATAAACCAAAGCAACCCCATTTCATCACACAGTTAGTCTTGCACCTTAAGGTTTACGCAGTGTCAGCTGTCCCACACTGGCTGGACTGGTGGCATCATCGGTAAAATCTGTCCTCTTGAACACACACAGCCCCATTAGTCTAGTCTGACTAATCTACCATGGCAGAGTTTGTGATATCTGGATTAGAGATGTTCTGATATCTGTGTTTTGGGTATCAGCAATGAGTACCGCCCTGATACCAGAGCTATTTTTATTTAAAAGACAAATGATTTTTGCTTAATATCAGATAAATAATAACTTTTAAATACATAAATATTCTAAAGTTGTATTTCTGAATGAACAGTTCTGTCCATCACTGTTCTTGTTTTAAGTCTGTAAAAGTCAACCCTCTAAAAACCACATTATACATGTTATTAAATGCAAATATTGACAAATGTAGATACCGTTAGTTTTGGCAGTATCTGCGAGTATTTCTGATACTGGTATTGGTATCGGAACAACTCTAATCTGGATACACTGTTTTGCATAGACATGCATAGTTTGTTTTATAATAGATGCTATTTAAATAAAATATAAATCATATTGAATTGAAATCGAACATCTCAGACATCTTTCTCTCTC
Organism: Cololabis saira; assembly: GCF_033807715.1. NCBI lineage: Eukaryota > Metazoa > Chordata > Actinopteri > Beloniformes > Belonidae > Cololabis > Cololabis saira. The sequence continues at coordinate 24,342,263 of NC_084605.1, read as the reverse complement.
TCTCTCTCTCTCTCTCTCTCTCTCTCTCTCTCTCTCTCTCTCTCTCTCTCTCTCTCGTTTCCCCTTAAAACAACATCTAAGGCAAGAATTCATCATTCCAACTCTTTAGATAATTCCAAAAACACGGAAAACCGTGTATATATATCAGTTTTAACTGAAACTTACTTTCACTTACTGGTATTTTTCATCATCCTGACAGACCAAAACACATTGACCCTTCAAGGTATAAGAGCTATGAAGGGAAATTCTTATGCATTTTTTTTTTATATTACTACATTTCTCAACAATCGCTAATGCTAATGTTAGTAAACCATCAGGAACACACACATTGTGTCATTAAACCAGACTTGATTTCGACTGCATTGTTTCCGTAATCATAATCTTCCATCACACACACACACACACACACACACTGCTGTTACACTCGATCAGATTAACGACCACATGACCCGGCCCTGAACCTTTCAGCATCCATAACTCAGAGCGCTGCACTGCAGAACTGAAAAACCTCTGCATTTATCAAACTGTGGTGAACTCCTCATCTGTCCGTTTCCTCTCCTTCTGTGTTTTACACCTTCCTTGTCTTTCACATTTCCTGTCTGTCAGTCTGTTTTTCTGAGCTCCAGGTCTGTTTAGAAGTGAGGTCAGCCCAACGCTTTCTGCCAAACACTTCTAATAAAGACATTTGATATTGCTAGCTCACTGCAGGAGAGGCTTGGCCTAATGTGCCATTTCATAATTAGAGTTAACATGCATGCTTTTAAACTACTATTGTAGGTTTTCTGGTGAGGTCATGGTGCTCAAATAATGATTTTTTCTTAGACTTATATTGGCGTTTCAGCTTTCAAATATGACCAACCAGTGCTTGGAAATAAAAGCAGCAACAGTGTCCAAAATGACTGAATAATAAGGCACCTACATCTACATATAAACAACTCCACATGGGACTTCAATCTCATTTATTTGCACACACATCCTATTTTTACAGAGCACAACCCTTCTGCTTCCAAAAAATGACCTTTGAAATGATGTTGCCTCACACACAGCAGAGAAATCCAAGATAAAAAAACTGACATTTCAGTTACACTGGTCTGAAAATGCAGAAATATTAAAAACATAACAGTCTTCTACATCATGTAATCTGGCATAAAGAAGCTGTTATCATTTTACAGCAATTTACCTTTCTCAAACTAAATCCATCCATCCACCTTCTTATGTTTATCTGGGGTTGGGCGGTAGCCTAAGCAGGGAAGCCCAGATTTCCCCCTCTATGGCCATTTTGCCCTGCTCATCTGGGGGAATCCCAAAGTATTTTCCAAAATAATCCCCTCAGCTATTTCCTGGGTCTTCCTCTGGGTTGTCTCCCAGTGGGACCTACCTGGACGCCTCACTAGGGAGGCATGAGGCATCCAAACAGATGCCCAGACCCAACTCATCTGGCTCCTCTCAATGCGGAGGAGCAGCGGTTCGACTCTGAGCGCCTCCCGGATGACTGAGCTTCTCCAAGGGCGATCCTGGACACCCTAGAGAAGAAACTAATTTCGGCCGCTTGTATCTGCCACCTTGTTTTAGTCACATCTCGTGACCATTGGTAAGTGGGAACATGGAACGTAAATCAAGAGCTTCCCCTTTCGGCTCAGCTCCTTCTTCACCACAACGGACTGATGCAGCCTCACTGATCCACTTGATCTCCCGCTCCATTCTTCCCTGACTTTTTGCCCCCCTAAACATGCCCCAAAAGTCACCAAATTTTGCACGCAAGCCAGGCCTGGTGAAAAATCTGATATTTAATAGTTTGCATTAATGGGCGTGGCCTAATGGCTCAACAGTGCCCCCTAGAAAACTTCGTGCCTCAAGCCCCACAATACAGTTTGACATACATGCACGAAAATCGGTAAACACAGTATCATGTCGCAAATTAAAAGTCTCTTGGCGCCATGGCCGAAACCGAACAGGAAGTCGCCCATTTTTAATTAATCGTGTAATTTTGGCGCAATTTATGCCATTTCTTCGGCCGCTTCAGAGCCCGAACCGTAACGTGCACCCAGGTGTGTTATACATCAAAATGTGCGTCTCCATCCTGCGACGACGCGCATTACTTTTCTCTTTCAAAAGCATTACCGTGGCAACGCTAGACGCCAAAAAGCGCGCCCACCCTTCATCTGATTGGTTCAGACAGAAAAAACTTTGTGCCTCAAGCCCGACAATACGGTTTGACGTACATGCACGAAAATCGGTACACACCTGTATCATGTCGCAACTTAAAGAAAAGTCTCTTGGCGCCATGGCCGAAACCGAACAGGAAGTCGGCCATTTTGAACATTTTGAATTAATCCTCGTCATTTTGGCGAAATTTATGCCATTTCTTCAGCCGCTTCAGAGCCCGAACCGTAACGTGCACCCAGGTGTGTTATACATCAAAATGTGCGTCTCCATCCTGTGACTATGCACATTACTTTTCTCTTTCAAAAGTGTTACCGTGGCGACGCTAGACACAAAAAAGCGCACCCCCCCTTCATCTGATTGGTCCATATTTGATAGTTCCCCAAAAGTCACCAAAGTTTGCCAGGCCTGGCGATAAATTTGATATTTCATGGTTTGCATTAATGGGCGTGGCCTAATGGCTCAACAGCGCACCCTAGAATACTTTTCTCTGCCATAACTTTTGAACGGGTTGTGATAAAGACATGTGGGTGGTGTCATCGGACTCGGTATTGAGTCCTTGACCTTCATTTGCCTGAATTAGCCCCGCCCCTTCTTCTGATTGGTTGTCCCTATTTTCTGCTATAACTTTTGAATGGTTTGACATAAAGAGTCGTGGGTGGTGTCATCGGACTTAGTTTTGAGTCCTTGACCTTAATTGGTGCAAATTGCACGTGTGAGGACCCGTTCATCGCTGCTTGCAGCTTTAATTTCTGCTTATATTTGTAGCACGGGGACAGAACTTCAGTCTCCACATCATAGAATGTGAAACTGGTGGTGCAAAACACACCAGTGGTCGCCATTGTCTGCCACGGCCGATCCCCTGCTTATCTTTATTCATGAGGACAGGGAGAGAAGGCTTACAATAGGAAGAAATGAGAAAGATTAGCCAAGATGAATCAGCTTCATTTTTTAGTTTATTGCAGAGTCCAGAGAGAGACTCGGTTACTGTAGACATACCTGCTCCCGGTCAGGTTTCCCAGCCAATCACGTTCCAGTTTGCAACATGGCGTAGGCTTCTTATTGGGTCTCATGATGACAACGGTGGGGAATGAGTTGCATGATTCGTTGGAAAGGTTTCTACAAAGATGCCGAAAAGAATTAAAAAATAAATGCAAAATTACTTTTATTTCTACAAAGAGAAAGAAAAGTACTTTAAATGTAAAACATGGTGTAAACCTCTGCCCATAGGCATCAAGTCTCACGAGTTTAAGTAAATCCCTTCACGGTTCTAAAAGAATTTCTCGAAAATGGCCATTTCTTTGCAAGAAGTTAACATTTTGAGGATTTCTGTGATAAATGTCCTGGAAAACTTTTTCAGGAAAACTATTAGAAATGAAAAATGAAATTCTTCAACAGGACTAGGAGCAGACATGCAGCTTTTTGTCGTAGCTCTGCAAGCAACATAACAGAGAAAGCAGACTCAGGCCACGGTTCGGCTAAAAAGAAAAAAAGGTTTATTTACAGGAGTGGGGAGACCAGGACTTATGAGTTCAGGAGGCGGGAAATTATCGACAGCACACGGATTGTTTTTGAATTCCAGAGAGTCTTTTCCAAGAGGTGTGAGTAATGATCGGATTTCCAGAGTCGGATGGGGTCGGCAGGTGGAGAGTGAGCAGGCAGAATAACAGGTAGTTACTTCCAACACAACTGGAGGCAAACAAGTGACGGCTCGCTGGTTCAGCTGGAGGTTTTCACAGGTACAGGGGAGTGAGTTCAACAAGCAACTCTGCAGATAACTTCTCTATCTCAAAACAACAACAATCAGGCGTGGAACGGTTTCAACCTCCAGCCTTGTACACCCGACCTCGACCTGAGCAGAGGAGACGCCTGCACAGCAGGGACTCCGCCCCAGACCAGCCTGCCCACTTCTGCACCTGAGACTCCAAAACAAACAGGTTAGAAACAAGAGAACACGTCCCACCAGCTGCTCCATGACACTTTCCCCCAATTTTAAATGTTTATCTGGAGCTTTAACTGGTGGCTTTTCGATTTCGTTTTTATAGTATTTTATAATAAATATGAAATAAAACACTGTCTGTGTAGCCTACTCGTGCTACTGGGGTCAGCCGACAGGAAAGAGGACACAGGGTTAGTGGAGAAATTCTTGGCTTTTATTGTCACCCAGACATAGACGTGTATCGGCACACTCTACAGCCGTCGTCTCTCACTCGGCAGCTCTGTGTCATCCCTCTGAGCGCCCTGCTGCACCCAGGCAGGGTAGAGAGATTGATTGGGGACAGGTGTGCCCAATCAGCTGAACCAGTCCCGCGCCACCTGTGTGCTGCTCCCCTGCAGACCACGCCCAATCCTCCACCCTGCCACACTCTGGGCCGGGCCGACCGGCCAGAAGGCCATTCTCGGGACTGGGCCGAGGGTGGCCTCGGGGCAGACGGAATCCGCGGCGCGCCCACCTCGGGAGCCGGCGTGTCCAGGACCGCCTCGGGAGATGGCGCGTCCACCTCAGGAACAGGCGCGACCGGGACCACCGAGGACCGCCCCAGACGGTCCAGCACCTCTCGCCTCACATCCAGGTAGGTGAAGAAGAAGGGCCTGGCCTCCGCGAACAGAGTAGGCGGGCAACCCCCCCGCCTGCTGCTGCGCTGCCAGCGTCTCCAGCGCTGCGGACCGCTGCTCCGCCTCCCTCCCGAGCAGGGCTGCCAGTTACGCCAGCCCCTGCGCCAGCGATGCTACCGCCTCGATGGTCCGATACCTGCATACCTCAGTCATCCTGCCTCAGCCCCACGTTGGGCGCCACTGTAGCCAACTCGTGCTACTGGGGTCAGCCGACAGGAAAGAGGACACGGGGTTTAGTGGAGAAATTCTTAGCTTTTATTGTCACCCAGACACCCACGTGTATCAGCACACTCTGTCGTCGTCGTCGTCGTCGTCGTCGCACTCGGCAGCTCTGTGTCATCCCTCTGAGCGCCCTGCTGGTGTGCAGCCGCGCTTTAAGTACCCAGGCAGAGTGGACAGATTGATCGGGCACAGGTGTGCCCAATCAGCTGAACCAGGCCCGTGCCACCTGTGTGCTGCTCTCCCGCAGACCACGCCAAATCCTCCACCCTGCCACAGTCTGCTTTGAAAACGTAATTATATATTGTCAAAAACATGTAAAACTTATCCTTAGACCTTATCAGGACAAGTTCAAGTCCAGGCAGGGACCTCAGATTTGTTTTTAATTTGATTTTTGCAAGGATTTTTAGAGAACCACTTAGTGTCGAACAACTTTAAAGCTAAACAGAATGAAATGATTACTTTCAAAGACTCAATTTAGCCATCTCAGTACTATACTGCCATGTAAAGCTAGTAAAAGAGGCATGATGGGGACAAAACAAATGCTGTGTGCATTGCCAGTGTTGAAAAAGGTATATTGGGTTGCGAGGATGGCTGCAAACTCTGCACAGAAGATTAAATCAGCCCGTTATGAGGATGGTGAGAGACTTGTCTGACAGCAACATTCAAACCTGTCGTCAGGACTCCCTGCCAAATGAGAGCAAACTAAAGATGCAGCCAAAAAGAAAATACCAGCGGGTTTTCAGCCACCGCGTTGATTCATTTAAAACATCTATTTAGATGTGTCAACTGGTGCTTGTGTTCGTTGGTGAGTCTCCAGGAATACGCCGCAAAACATCACGTGAGGAGGCAGCACGGGGAGGTTAGCAGCCCTGGGCATGTCTACCTCTCGCCTCAAAAATATAAAGAGGAGAGGAGATGAAGAAGGGTTTACCAATCAAAGTGGCTTTCAGAAAATCAAGGACAGCTTTGGGGGACATTTTAAGGTGAAAGGGATTACAAAGTTGCAGAAAGAAAATACTGAAACTGACCACATACTTACGGCAACCGTCTTTGTGCTGAACGTGTTTAGCTTGTCAGCCGACCTTTGACAGTCAGCAAATGCAGATTGCCGGTGACGGTAATCCGTCCATGGGAGATCCTTCTGGCTTCACTCATGACCCCTCATGACCCCGCTCACACCGCGGTTGTCGGGTTGCCCGTATTCAACCAATCAAAAAACACACTTCAGCCAAATCTGGTGGTCTGTTTTTCAGGAAGATCCTCTTTTAAAAAAATACTTTAATACAGATTATAGCAGAGTTATTGTAACATTCAGTAAACAAAATATTTCAAATAAAAGACAGGTTGTCTCCTCTTTATATATAATAATGGTCCCACTTTCTCCAGAAAGCACCACCCTTGTCCTTTTGCAATCTCAGATTGAAGGTCAACCGCTCCATATTTTGAATGTTGCTTATTATATTTGTCCTTTCGTTGACAGTAGGAGGTTCCTTACGAAGCAAACGCCTTGTTATGGCCTTTTTGCTTGCTGCCATAAAGACTTTTAGTAGATATCTGTCCTCCTTAGATATTTCCAGGTCCATGTTCCCCAGGTCAAAGGCAAACTGGTAAATTCAGGCTTTTAGAGTTGTATTGGGTGCAAAGATAGTCTAGACATACCAGATATTAATATTAGATGGCTGAGTATAATGTGGTCACACATGCTTTCATGGTCTTGAGCACTGAAATATGATGGTTTCCTTTAAATCAGTTAATCTCAAACTGCTATCCCTTTCTGCGTACACTTGTATTGCAGGGACACAAGTTCAATCCCCACTTCATCAAATGTGAAACTGCGTCACAAAACTCAAGATGCGTGAAATACATTTGGTGCGAGTATCACCAGCGGTCATCATTGTCTGCTGCCACTGATCCACCACTTGTCTTTATTCATGAAAGGTAGCGGGGGCCTAGAAAAATATCAGAAGTGACAGAATCTAATATCAGATAGCAGCACTGACGCAGAGCTCTGCAAGCAAAACCAACATCTGCATGGAAATAACGTAAGAACGTCTTCATCAGATGGCCAGCCCAAATATCCGAACGTGTGTGTGTGTGTGTGTGTGTGTGAGAGTGTGTGAGAGAGAGAGTGTGTTTATGTGGTGGGAGAAAAACAATTAAAAGAATGATAAAGGTAACAGAGATCTTTCAGGATTGATTTTCAGGCGTTCATGCCAGTTAAACATTTTGGTAATTGAGTTTAATGAAGGGAAATGAAGGAAAGGAACCAAGTCATACAAGATAGGGGGAAAAAAGGGGAAGAAATAAAGAGAGGAAAGGGGAGAAAAAACAAGCAAAAAGACAAATACAGGCAACGATAGAAACAGACAAGAAGCCCTACGTCATCTCATGTCAGACAGGTTTGTGAGGGTTTCAGCCAAACGACCAAAAGAAGCCTCCCCATTTTCACATCCTCTCTCTGTTTTATTTCATCGTGAAGCGTGGAAAAACAAGATGCAGAGCCGAGCAGCTCAATGGTTGAAAGCAAAGATGAAAAAAGAAAAAATCCTGTGAGACAAAAGGGGTCTGTTGTGTCTAAATCGATGTGAATTCTGAAGCTGGTGAACCCCTGCCTCAAGGAAACCTGCGGTACAGAAAATGAGTCAGGCTGTTTAATTCACAATCGCCATCTGAGGTCCACGGTTGTTTTTTATGCAAACCTTGTGGTTAAGGCTCAAAGTTTTGGATTTCACCTCACCCCCCCACGCGCACCCTCAAACCCTCCCAAACCAAATGACTTTTCAGCCAACGGGGAATGAATACGGTGATGGCAATAAACCAAGAGCGTGCACGTCAACGTGGAACCTTTATCCTGCAGTAGTCCTTTTGGAAACTTTGCTCTTCAGTGCCATACAAACAGATAATTTTGAGCTCAAATTCTCATGTCTCTCAAGTGCAAAAGTACAGTAAAAGGTCGGATTTGTTCAACGACAGAAGATTAAACTTTATAGTTCTCAGTGGGTGTCGCAGCAAGAGAAATAACAGAAGACAGAGCAGAGAGAAAACCCAAGTGATGAAAGTAAGATATAAAGTGTGCAGAATAAGTGCACTAAACTGAAGGTCAGAAGGTTTGAAGAGTCTTCAGCAAGCTTGACAAAGATAAGGTTTGAAGTATATTTTTCAGACAGTAGCTGATGTCATCTTTCAACAAAAACCAGTGTATTTGGTTGTATTAGATTTCTTTTTGCGAGCTTAACATGTGACCATGCTACAGGAAGCTGCAGATCTCATCAGAAAATAGCAGTGATGTAAGAGCCTTTTATTGCTAATGGATTATGCTATCGATTGGTGTCTGAACCCATTAAATGATTGATTTCTTTATGTGTAGAACCCATTTGGTTAGACAAGCATCTTATCTTGTGTTCAGAAGTTTGCCACCATTTCATATCAATTTAAACATACATACATTTTGTACTTTCTGCACCAATGTACGTAATTTGATGAGGCTTTGGAGAATTCAGCATCAGTGTAGAGACAGCTGGTAAACAGTATTAAACAATGCATTCCTTTAAAATTTTTCATTCATTTTCCATCACAAAAAAATCAACACGAATCAAAAGGAATTTTCCTGTTAAAAACATTTTAATGCGATTCTTTGCGATTTCAAACACTTGAAATTACTTTTTGTCACAATCAGTGAATATCTCCTCCTCTGCTAGCAGCCTCACATGAGCACACTGTTGGGAAGGAGAGGAATTTTGGAGACTCTTCTTCCTCATGGTGTGCAGCACCAGGGCCGCCGCAAGGGGTGTGCGAACCGTGCGACCGCACAGGGCCTCGCGCCCCAAGGGGCCTCGCGCCATGGGCGTTTTTTTGGGGGTTTTTTTCAAATTTTTTTTTTTTTCAAATTATTTTTTTTTTTTTCGTTTTTTTTCTTCGTTTTTTCCCTTATAAATATCAACAGTCACGTTCCATTACAGACCTAAATGTGTACTAGTCTGTGCATATCAATAAATATATGTGTAAATATATGTTCAATACAACTGCGTCAGACCAAGCGCATTGACACAAGCTGCTCTGATCCAGACGGTGGAGTTGGAACAAACTGTCACAGAATGTCGAGAGAACGAGACAGATTCAGGAAATTTCCATCAGAAAAAAGAAAAAAAACTAAGAAAATGGAAGAGTTTAATGATTCTCTGAAAGGCTTGTTTGTTAAATTTGTTACAAAAATCACCGATCCGACCGGGTCTCAAGCAGCCGTGGGGCCCCTCGTCGAGGCAAGTCAAATGATGATGAGGCAGAGGAAGGTATCCAGTATTTTGCTAATTGGAGAGTTAAAATTGCGTGTATAGACACCCGATCCGACCCGAAAAACCCAAAAACTTCGCGCGCGCGCGCCACGCTCAAGCACGAGGGCCCCCCCAGCCATTTCGCACAGGGCCTCGCAAATCTCCCAGACGGCTCTGTGCAGCACCATATGTGGCAAACAAGCAAAACCATAGATTTCTCCATATTGACTCAATCCAGAAGTAAGAAGTGATCAGGGATAAGCTGGAACCACCCACCTCATTTCAGTCACCACATGGTTAGCTACTTTAGTTTGGCTTACTTAGCTTATGCTAACCTATGATGCTAATTAATATAATTTTGTATTCATTCTGATCAAATTTGTCCAAACATCCTCGCTACCAAAACGTCATCTGAAATAAGTGCTGTCTGATTTGAAACAATGAGCTAGCAAAACTCTGCTGCAACTAGCTATCGCCCAGCCTGCTGGTATGTTGCAGTCGCTTGGCTTGGGGCCGCAAATTGCAGGATGGTTGACTGCAAGTTCCAGCAGACCTGCACATTGACTGCGTTTACATGCAGTCAATAACCCTTTTAAAACCTGAATATTGGCAATAACCCGAATTTGCACGGCCATGTAAACACCAATAACCCCTTTGAATAACCCGAATTTGCTCATATTCCGGTTTTTAAAAACCCGAATATGATTCCTGGGTTACTCCTTTTAAAACCCGAATATTCGGTCATGTAAACGCCAAACGGGATATCCCGATCAAACGGAACATGAATTTGTTTTCTGCGCATGCTCTGTTTGCAAGGAATCTTGGTCTTTTGAGTCAAGGACGTACTTCTAAACACGGAGAAACGCACGACCACGCCACACTTTTGGAGAGAGGAGGAGACTAATCACTTCATAAATGTAATGAAGGATATGAACATTTTGGCATTTGTAGACAGTAGAAAGTACCGGGATAGCGAGATTTACAAGAAGGTGAGCGAAAAGTTGTGCGAAGCAGCATTTGTTTTGAATTTGGATACAGGAAGAAGAAGCGGAAATGTCTCTAATTGCGTCATCACGTTCTCCGCGTGTCGCTGGTTTGATCGGGATATCCCGAATGATTAATTACCATGTATACAGGGATAACCATGTTTGCTCACGTATGTAAACGGAATATTCCGAATGTTTCAGTAACCGGAATATTAGTAATAACCCGAATTTTGACTGCATGTAAACGTAGTCATTGAAGGATCCTTGAAATGACCTGGCTGTAGGAGCTGCAGAACTGCTGGTGGATGTCCGGAGTGGGACATCTTGTTTCAAATGCTACTTCGGTGGCAACGTCCAAAACAATTCTTCTGTTTGTTTGACGCAGCTGATGTTTGCACAAGTTGCCTGCTGCCCCTAGGACCCTCCCATGTCACCTCGGTCAAGACCAGGCTCTGTGGTCTTTCAGTGTAATTAACAGCACAACAAAACATTCTCTTCAAAAAATGAATGACCAGGCTCTGTCAGGTCTTTATTCATATCTCTAAGTAGGAACAATTGTGCCAGCTAGGCACAATTCAAGGGACCATATATAATCAAAGGGCCACACCCCCTAGTTATGCATAAATTAGTTGCTTTATATAATTTTGATGGGAAACAACAAATGTTTCCCCTCATACAGCTGTCACGGATGTCAAATCTACATTTGGAGAACCAGGCTGTTACATGTACAGTATAATGTTTATTTCTGCTGCTATTTCTGCTGCAGAGACGTTTAAACATGGGGGATAACTGAGATTGACTCGCTTTTGCAGCAAGCACCCAGTGGTCAGTTGAGGAACTGTAACATATTACACTTTTGCATTGAACCAAGCCCAAAAGAACACTTGTTAACCCCCAGAGTTCACCCACAGCCCTGTGCTGTAAACTGTAAATGGGGATGGTTTGTGCTCGTGCACTCAAGGGAAGCTGAATATAATAAAAATGAAGTGTGAAACAACTCCACTGTTTTACAGAGCAGCCAGAGGAAAACAAATAGGCACGGAAATGAAATGAAATAGCTTGAATAGAGTTCAATATTTTGCCCCATATTCATTCCTGCACGTTTTTATGGGCCAGAGGATGTGAGATGAAACAAACTTTATCTAGTGCTGACTATAAAGACACTGTCACTAAAAGAATCACAGTTTGGGTTTACTAAATGTTTGTCTCCATGGAAACGAGCCCAGCACAGGGTTCACCATCAAGTCCAGATCAGAAACAGGTGAAGGCTCTTCCTGCTCAGTTCGTCTCTCAACTTTATGCTTTATAACGTGAGGTGAAGTTAGACTCCAACAGCTATTGTCATTGAAATGGTTTAATCTAATAGTTTAATTTAGTAGTTTTATTTTTAAGAAAAAAACAAATATTTGTAACAGTGTTTAGATCGTCAGGGAACCCTAAAATGCACCAGTAAATCTAATTTTCTGACTCTAATCAGCTTTGAAGTTTGGAGAGCAGTGACAGAGTGCGGACTTCACGTGACGGGCGGTAAGCAACTGTTTCACCTGAGAGCCATCGATCTCCATCCAAAGGAGCCGTGAGCACTTGAAAGCCAGGTCTGGACTTGATTGGGAGGCGAGCGGAAAGGCAGCCAATTTGTCATCATTTGGGTGACAACTTGTGCGACTGACGTGCTCCCTCGCTGACCTCTCTTTGTGCTTTGAACTGATAACAAAACTGGATGTGTGTAATGTGTGCGAAGACGGGGGGAAGACAACCACGAGGGAACAGGAAACGTAAAAGAGAGAAGCTGGGCCTCTGGGTCGGCGGCACAATCCCAAACTTTTCCAGACTTTGGTCAATTCTTTAAAAGGCTTTGATATTTCTGTGGCAGGGTGGAGGAGCTGCAGCCACTCAGGCTGATTAGGGCACAGGTTGGCCCAATCAGCCTCTCCACTCTGCCAGCCTTCATAAGGCATAGCTGCACAGCAGAAAGGGGCCTGTGAAGCTGCTGTGAAGGTGCTTCTGCACTGTGTGTGGTGTTTGTGGGTAAATAAAGAGGGTCTGCACGAAACTCCGTGTCTCTCCATCCTGTCGGTCGGGCCCCCGTAGCACTAGCCCTGCTACACTGGCGCCCAACGTGGGGCCCGATGGGAGGAGAGGCATGGAGCGGGCCCTGGACGCGCTCGCCCAGGCCATTGCGGACCTGGCCGCCCTGCACCGGGACCAGGGCGGGCATCAGCTCGCTGTGTTGGCGGCGCTGATGCCCGCGGACCGACCCACCCCTGCGCCACGCCGGAGGTTCGCCGCAGCAGCGCGGGAGGAGCTGGCGGCGCCGCAGCTGAGAGGCCGTGAGGCAGAAGCTGCGGGCCGCCAGGCGACGGCTCCCGAGGCGGCGTGGCCAACGGAGCGACCCATCCCTGCACCCCGTCTGAGGTTCGCCGCGGCAGCGCTGGCGGTGCCGCAGCTTAGAGGCCGGGAGGCAGAAGCTGCGGGCCGCCAGGCGACGGCTCCTGGGACGGAGTCGGCGACGGAGACGGAGGGGGAGACAGAGGCGGAGTTGGCTGGGGAGGCGGCTGCGGAGGCGCAGCCGCCAGCGGCGGCGTGTCCTGCAGAGACGGGGCCGGACCTGCGGCCAGAGCAGTGTGTCAAGGAGGAGGAGGCGGTCCTGGACGCACCAGCTCCAGAACGGGGCTGCGCCGTGAAGGAAGCGGTCCCGGAGGCGCACCAGCAGCTGGCGCGGGGCCGCGTCACGGAGGAGGAGGTGGTCCTGGATGCCCCGTTTGGGCCGAGGCCACAATGGGCCCGGCCCCGAGAGCGGCTTCTACGCAGGTCAGGCCGACGCCGGGGACGACCCCCCCGACCAGGAAGGCCCGGGGGTTCCGGGCTTCCTCTCCCGCTCCGAGAGGGCGGGGGGGGAGTAGGCTCGGCCGGACAGACCCCGGCGCGAGTTTGGCGTTGGGGGTGTGTGGCAGGGTGGAGGAGCTGCAGCCACTCAGGCTGATTAGGGCACAGGTTGGCCCAATCAGCCTCTCCACTCTGCCAGCCTTCATAAGGCATAGCTGCACAGCAGAAAGGGGCCTGTGAAGCTGCTGTGAAGGTGCTTCTGCACTGTGTGTGGTGTTTGTGGGTAAATAAAGAGGGTCTGCACGAAACTCCGTGTCTCTCCATCCTGTCGGTCGGGCCCCCGTAGCACTAGCCCTGCTACAATTTCAAACTGTGTATTCATTTTTGTTTCTCACAGGAAAATGAGAATGAGATAACAAAAACGATACAATCAGATTCAGTCTGCATCTTTTAGCTTAACAACATTTTACAACATCTCCAAACTTTATTAATGATTAATTTATCATCTTATCAGATCTGGAAGGTTCCTTTGGCCATTTGATAAGTTACTCCAACACATTGCTGTGCTATTATATAATACTGCATCCTTTTGTAGCAAAGTTTCAACACTGTTATAATGTTTTTTTTTAATTTTGTGTAGTCCAAATAATTAAAAGAAGAAAAACACTTTTTACAGCCATACACTCACAAAAATTACACACACTTTTTTTTAAATATTGGACTATTTTTATGGGAACTAAAAAACCTCTTAGTGTGTCTTTTGTAAAACTGAGCTACTTTCTGGGAACACAATTTAGTTTACATCTTATGCATTAATGCAGCCAGCCTGAAACAACTTAGTACGGGGCCCAAAATCATTAGCAGAAGAGGTCTCACAATGAGGACTTCCAGGAACTAGGAAGGGTTAGATACTTCAGCGTGTTTCTGACAAATTTGCAGGCATGAGGATGGTGATGTTCATCCCTCTCAATGTCCCTTTAAAGTTTGTCTTTTTTCTTATTTTATTGTGACCACTGCAGTGTTTGTAAACTACGGAGCCCTGGAGGTGACATGGAAATTATTATTTGTATCTTGTTCGACGACTTTTTATCTCTTGCGCACGACTTTTTATCTCGCGTAACTTAGGAAGGCGGTCAGTGAGAACAGAACACTGGGAATGAATAATTAGGCATTCACTTCAACATATACAGCTATTGATGTCAAGCATTTATCTAGTCGTCGAAGTCCGATCTCGGGAAACTGGCTTCACAAACTACGTTTTAAAAGTGGAACTATTTCCAGAGGCGGAGTTGATACAAAGTGCTTCGACATTGTCACGTGAGCGTGCTGGTTCAATCAGAGTGGCCGCTGGGACCTCTAAAAGTTCCACTTTTAAAACGTCGTTTGTGAAGCCAGTTTCCTGAGATCGGACTTCGACGACTAGATAAATGCTTGGCATCAATAGCTGTATATGTTGAAGTGAATGCCTAATTATTCAATCCCAGTGTTCTGTTCTCACTGACCGCCTTCCTAAGTCACGCGAGATAATAAGTCGTGCGCACGAGATAAAAAGTCGTGCGCACGAGATAAAAAGTCATGCGCACGAGATAAAAAGTCGTGCGCACGAGATAAAAAGTCGTGCGCACGAGATAAAAAGTCGTGCGCACAAGATAAAAATAATAATTTCCATGTCACCTCCAGTGCTCCGTAGTAAACATCAACCAGAAACACAACAAATATCTGAGCTTGTTACATTTTTTTCCCTCATTGTCATTTTCTTCTGTTTATATAGTGACAGTAAAAAACTGTGAAAGTCGTACACTTCTGCCACCAAGTGGTATGGAGTGTTAGTTCGCTGGTCACTGGATCCTGCCAGGTCCAACAGTGTAAGGGAGTAACAACCGTTCACTGTTATTCAGACCCAACAGGATCAAGGAGATCATCATAGTTCCAGCCTCCTAGGTTTGACCTTGAACTCCTCTAATGGAAAGCGACTCTGAGTTTTGCTCCAATTTAGGGTTGCTGCTGGAGCTTATCCCAGTTGTCACTGGGCAAACATGATCATCTTAACATGTTTTAGGAGCCTGTTCCCAGTAGTCTGTTGACGAACTGACATTTTCTTCACTTCCTGGTTGGTAAGCCGGATGTAGCCCCTTGAACTGGGCCTATGAAGCAAGCAAAGAAATGAGATGTTTACGACTTTTCCTGAGGATTTCACCTTACAGTCTTGCTTTTATGTCATGACTTTTGTCAGCCAGGTCATGGATAAGTACCCAGGAAAATAAAAAGGAGGATCTGCCCTTTAGGATACTTTAACTTTGTCCATGACTAAAAGTAATATTAATCATTTACCAACTTTGATAAATAAATTGAATTGAATAATATTGAATTTCTCCTCTGGGAGATCAATAAAGTCTTCTATTCTATTCTATAAATGTGAATTTTTCATAAAGAAGTGTAAATATGTGTCTCTGAGCTTTATATGGAGACATTTACTGATTATGTGCATGTTTAGTCCAGCTACTCTCACTTTCTGTGGGTGGTTGCTGACTTCTTGTCAGCATCTATACTTTATTATCTGTAGTTAAATAAACATGGTGGTGAGCCGCTGCAATATTACTCACACTGTACAACTTCTGGGCCATCAGCATCTAAATCAGAGGAAAATGAAGCCTGGTTTTTGTAACTGCAATCGATGAAGAAAACAAATCTGAAATTAATTATGAGATGTAATGAATTATTTGGTTTCAGACGTTTTCATTTATTTCTTTTTCTTTTGAATTTTATGAGTAGTTGGTTGCTGTCCAGGAGGCCAGCCAGGTACGCCGGCATGCAGGCCAGGTTGCATGCATTGTGGAAAGCTGAAAAATGACGCTGCCTCAAAGGTTTTCTGGCTCAAAGTGTGGAATGAGGGAACCCCCCTCAAAAGAAAGACTTTAAAATGTTTCTACCACTGCTGAGGGAAACAGAATGTAAGAAAAAGCTTCTTAAAAAAGAAAAAATCAGCATTCATTGTTCTTTAAACAGATAAACAGATGAATACATGAAAGAAAAAGGTAAACAAGCCTCATGATTGTGGCAACAGTTTTAGGAGCTTCCCACCTCTTTAAATGGCTTCACGAGGCTCCAGAGGTTGCAGCAGGCCAGCGAGACGCAAGCGATGGAGAACAGCAGGCCAAGTCTGGCTTTGACAAGTTGGAATTATATAAACTGAAAGATATGTTAATGCAAATAACAGAAAACGGTTCTGAAAACAGCTGGTGGCTGCAAATATAAGCAATAGAGACATTTCAGCAGATTTACAGGGTTCACAGGACTCATTTGATCCGAGTCCAGATGATAGGCTGTCTAACTGGACGAGGCCTTGTTGTGCGGCTCGGGTCACTATGTCCATATTCCTAATAGTCAAACAGATCCAGATGGATCTAATTGGATCTGATTACATGATGTGTAACAATAGTCAGAGACGATACATCTGCTTTTGGACGCAAAAGTAAGCTCTTTTCAGACAGAGGCACCACAACTGTTCCTCTTCAGTAACTCACATAGACCCAACAGATGTTGCTCAGCAACCAAGGAGTATGTTGAAAAATACAGAGGAACTTAGCGTGACATACAGTAAATGATAAAATGAACATAATTGCTGTGCAGCTGACAGACACATCTTGGCCGAAAATAATGAGCACATGTAGCTTTCAAATGAGAAAAACTTTGAAGACGAATGTTATGAACTAAAGGACAAGAGCGAAGCCCAGAGACAGTGCAGGTACTGCAAGTAACTGCCAAGACATTCAGGTGTGGAGGGATAAAGTCCAAAAAATAGTCTAAACACATCGTTCAATTCAATCAAGACCAAAGACAACCCAAATTCTCGCCCAAAAGTCGGGAAAATGTAAATAAAATCTGTATGCAACGACTCGCAAATCTGTGAACAGTTTCTTTCACAGTAGAATACAAAAAAATAAACCAAATGTTAAAAGTGAGACATTATACAGATTTGTGAAAAGTATTTGCTAATTTTGGATTTGATTACAGCCTTGCGTCTCAAAAAAGTTGAGAAATGGGCAACAAAAGGTTGGAAAAATAATGGAGAGACACACCCAGGAAAATCTTGAGTCCATTTAAGTTTATTGTCTCTAAGACTTAAAAATGGACCGATCCGTGAAAAAAACTGATTGACAAATTGTGAAATAATTTCAAAAGAATGGTCTCCAGCATGAAATTGTGAAGATTTTCAAATAACTCATGACCTATAGTGCATAATATCATCAATAGATTCTGAACCCCCCCCCCCAAGTGTCTTGGGGTCAAGCATCAATATTGAATGCCAGTAATCTTCTGTCTGCCGGGCAGAACTGAATTACAATTAAACCAAATTCTGTTTTATCAATAACGGCATGGGATCATGAAGACACCACCATTTTCAATGTCCCAAGGCTCGTTTAGAGCCACTCTATGGAGTAATCCGACTTCTGAACACATGTAGGCAGCAAATGACATCATATTATGGTATATTGATTTAATTGATTAATAAAGTATTTTAGTATTAGCTCCTGTGTCAGCTCCTGGCATAAGACACAGCAAAGTGCACCTCTACTGACACAAAATTGTATTACAAGACGTGCCGGCCCGTCACGAGTGAGGGAGAGAAGGTAATTAACAACACAAAATATAGTAGTTTTCTGGCGATAAATCTGCATCCCAGTACTGCATAGCCGCAGGGAATATTGGATATACATGGATTTTCTCCCAATCTGCAGCACAATCTCCACCTGTAATGAATATTTTAGGAACAAAACACAATAAGACCACTATGAGAAGTATCAACATCAATAACACACAAAAGCAAACAACACAACAAAACAATGCCAAGCTAGTAGGGGTGTAACGGTATTTGTATTCGTCCCGTCCCGTCACGGTACGGGGGTCACGGTTCGGTGCACGCAGTCATACGGCGAATACGTCTGACTGAGTTAAAAAAAAATAAAAAATAAAAAATCAATCATCTTTTTTTTTTCCCCTTATAAATATCAACAGTCACGTTCCATTACAGACCTAAATGTGTACTAGTCTGTGCATATCAATAAATATATGTGCAAATTCATATATCATCATAAATTGTAGGCTATAATAACGATAAAATGTTCTAATTCTTAATTTACAACTGTCCTGAACGCATCAGGGCCGTGTGCCAACGCGGATTGGGTGTAAAGCATGATTTATGGTTCTGCGTTAAATCGACGCAGAGCATACGCCGTAGGGTACGGCGCAGTCTACGGCGAGGTTATGCGGCGACGCGCAACCTTCGCCGTAGGCGCTGCGTTGGTGTAACGCGGTACCATAAATCAGCCTTAACAGTCACAGCAAATTTGCCGTGAAGGAGATTAGCGCTAAAGTTTAAAAGAGGACTAAATTTGTACAAAGTTTTGAATGTTACCCCGTTTTCCACGTTACCTGGATTATTTTGGGTTATGGAAGAGTCAACTACCGTTGGTGAGTCAGTGTAACCTTCATAAATAATTTATTTATCAGTTTCTTGACCAGCTGCCTATTTGAATGAGCTTTGTGTTGTTTTCAACGAGACCGCCGAGTCTATTCTCTATTATAGAGCTCAGAAATGATGCTATAGACCGCCGTGTCTATCTACCTAGATAGATTGTGTAATTTAGACCAGTTATGTTTTTTTTGTATTTAAATTGTATTAAAGATGGAACTGAGCCAGTCCGTGACTATCTGAGTTTTCAGAGTCGTGTGATTGACAGCTGTCAGGCGTGTGTGTGTGTGTGTGTGTGTGTGTGTGTGTGTGTGTGTGTGTGTGTGTGTGTGTGTGTGTGTGTGTGTGTGTGTGTGTGTGTGTGTGTGGCTCACTAAAAGTGAGAATAAATGTAGTTTGATGGGTAGGATGATGTTGTTGAACGTTAAAATGACTATCATAAGGCCCATGGAGAATACTCCGCCCCCAGACGGCTCTGCCCATATGCAGCAGTAGAGGAACCCGGGTTCAAGTATTTATTAAAAGTGCTCGAGCCTCGTTACAATGTCCCATCCGCGCTCACATAAACCAGTCCGTGGTAAAATTAAAAACACTTATGCACAAGTTAAATGTTTTATTCTATTTATTTTACACTTTAATAAGAGATGCTTTTTAGTTTTGTAGCCAATTGAACAAACTTTAACTTTCAAATGCTATGATCAAAATAAAGGAAGAAAAAACTTGTCTTATACATTTGGGACTTTTTGTATTTTTTTTTCACGTTGTACCGAACCCGTACCGAACCGTGACCCCTAAACCGAGGTACGTACCGAACCGTGACTTGTGTGTACCGTAACACCCCTACAAGCTAGTGTCAACAAAAACTAGCCCATCCAACCACCCAACCAACCATCGACACGCTACAATTTCAGCAGCAGCTCTGTTGATAACACAGGAGACCAGTGTGCCCCCATGTGGTCATAAGTAATACTTCTACATAGAGTGTCTTTAAAATGGCAACGGGGAAAACTTGTGCTGTCGGATGAAATTAAATTTGAAATTATTTTTGGAAACTAAAGGATGGAAAATCTATCAATATCAGGCTTCAGGTCTCCATGGTTGGGGAGGTTGGGGGGGGGAGTCCCAGGCATGCTCACTGCGTTCAACCACCTAAATGAAGACTCAAGTGTTCAGTTCAAGCTCCTACATACAGTATGTGATGGTACCTGGGTGCCTTATTGCTTATTAAATTCGCTTCTTGCACATCTGGAAAGGAAACATCATTGTCCGCAGGTGTTAGAGCAACATATGCTCCTATCCACATGTCTTTTTTCAGGTAAGGTCTTTGTAACTTTCAGCAAGACGGTGCTTAAAACAGATACTGAATCCACATCAAAAGCATGGCTCTGTAGTGAAAGACTCCAGATTCTGAAATAGAGCGTCTGCAGTCCAGACGTTTGAGCAACTGAACACATCACAAAACTAAAAATGCATAAAAGAAAACCTACGAATGCTGAGCTGATTTGTTTCTATATCAGCCAGGACTCCAGCGACTCCTCAGATGCCAGATGTTTATGGACTGTTGCTAAAAAAGCAGTAAAGCAAATTCCAGTAGGTACGCAAGCCCCCTAATGTTACACCATCTTGAAGTCAGCATGTTATGGTCTACTCAGACCAAAACGTAACACAAACTAAGCGGCAGGGTGCGTGAGTGGAGAGGTTTTTGTATCGAACACTTGAGTGGACACAAATACACGTCCGTGCAAGTTTCGAAGCTTTCAAATTGAGCCTCTCACCTGACAGCTGGAATTGGCTCGTGGCCTAAAAGCTTTTTATCTGAATGATGTCTCTCCCACACAAGGTTTTAACTTTGGCATGTTTGTCACCCACCAAAGTACATGATTAGCATTAGGGTTAACCCATTTGTGTTAGTGTCAATCATTCATATAAAAAGAAATAAAGCTCATGTCACAATAATC
The DNA here is from genome assembly GCF_033807715.1 of Cololabis saira. NCBI lineage: Eukaryota > Metazoa > Chordata > Actinopteri > Beloniformes > Belonidae > Cololabis > Cololabis saira. The sequence continues at coordinate 24,321,748 of NC_084605.1, read as the reverse complement.
CTGAAAATGAATACTAGTATTAATACTACACAGGGTTCAAAATGAACTCCATAATGGTCCAAAATCTGGTTACTTCTGGCTTGAACAAACAAAAAAAAGAGAACCGCAGGCTTCAAAACAAGCAGCATCACTGTTGGGGTCCTTAGCGTCATCAATGTCTTCTCCAGTGAGTCTCTTTCCCACAGACTTGTGTCTGACTTCACCAGTTTGGACTTCTCCTGAGACTCTCTTGTTGCTTTCTGGATGATCCACTATGAGGTGAGAGCCAATAAAGCTAACCTGTGAGTTTAAAAAAATGGACAAAGAATCATTGATCATTTGATCAGGGAAACATTCATCCTCCAACACATCAGTGAAAGAGAAAAATATTTAAAAATGACTCTTGTTTTTAGGGTCAACTTCTGTTTCACACACTCACACTCTCCCCTCCCGCCGCTGCTGGCATCAGTCGCAGGACTACGTGTGAGACACCCCTCGTTAAATTTGTGTATTTGTGTGTGTGTGTGTTTGACTGGCCCCTCGTTCTGCTTGTGATGCATTCATAGGAGGGCGACCGCTCTCACGTGAAGGTTCCCTCAGCTTGTATGTGTGTTTATGTGTTTTATGAAGCCTGCATCCTGCTGTGAACACACAGGGAGAAGGTTTCTGTGAGCTAACAAAGAACCACTGTTCGATATGGCACCATAACAAACTCTAGAAACGCAGTTGTCTCTAGATCAGTGTGCACGAGAACATGCACTTTCTTAACCCTGAAAATGCTTGTAACACCTTCTTAGAATCCAAAGACAAAGACTCTGTCACGCTCATGTTACTATCAAATAACTTCCTTGCGTCATCGCAAAAACAGATGAAGTATGGATGCATTTATTACTCACACTTATGAAGCCAATTATGATGCCAATTATGATGCCATCTTTTCCTTTTTCCACGTTCAATGTTATGCTTGTCACGCATTGCATATTAGCAGCCAACAAAGACATTTTTCCATTAGTTTTTTTTAAAGTCCCAACACACTCAAGTACTAACACAGGACTGCTGTGGCAACCCATTTTTTTCCACTTGGTGTACAAGAAGGCTAAGTGCTTTGACATGGTCCCGCCCCTGGGGTAAATGTTGACAACTTGTAGATGCCTTAAAATTTTGCATTTTTCTCAGATACACAGGGGCAGCTCATGTGACTCAAAGCAACCAAGCACCAACCATCAAACGTCTTGGTTGAGGCTCAAGAACCAAGATTCGTTGCGGTTCCGTTTGATTTCACACCCATGGCAACTCTGATGGGGATACTTTTTTCCCACCAGGAGAATTTACATTAAACATTACATTAATTTCTAATATGATTGATTGACAGTTGGCTCAGCCAATGGCTAGCCACTATCACTTCCTCATCCATATTTGTCAAGCTACTGCATTTATTGAGGGAACAGCCATTTGTTCAAACCCAGCGTCGGCTAAAAGCGATGGTGATTTTTTGATTTCGCCATGGATTCGACATATTAAATGGTATATTCCGCTGTAAATGTGTGCCGGCAGCTCCAGAAATATTTTGATGGGGTTCTGCTGAAGGAGCTGGTAGCCAATGCTAATTTTGATTGACATACAGTGGGTGTGTTCCCGTCAGCTTCCCTAAGTACATGGCTGCGCCCATGTGAAGAAAAATGCTTCAAGACCGCTCTTCAGAAACCAATTAACTTAATCCTCCTCCATTGTTTTGTACACTCATGAATCATGAATGTAACAGAATCACGTTCAGTCAATGGACAGCAATGCTGTTGTCACTTCCAACATCTGTGTATGATATTAGAGCTTCACCTACCACTCATCCTTACTCTGTTAGAGATCGTGGTGCTGTCCTGAATGAACCCCAAACTGTCTTGTCATGAAATTAGAAGACTTACCGCTAAACCACGCTCCTGCTCCAACTGTTTGCCAATGTGTTTCTAAAGGCAGCAACTTCCACACTGACAAAAACACACCAGTAAGAAAAGTTGCAGTTCTTCATCTCATTGCAAATGTTAGCGGGCAATTCTGCAGCACCTTTGGGGTGGTCCGGTTGAAGAACCTGGGAGCCATGAAAGATCATTTCAGGGCCAAGCAAAAGCAGTCAATCAGTCCACGATGCCGGTATGTTTTCCAGACTACGGCGGGCCTTTCCCCTGCTAGCTGGCTGAATGACCACAGGTCCCACGAGTTCTTCTTAAAGGGGACCTATTATGAAAAACATGTTTTCTCTTGCTCTTGCTTTAACATATATAAAGTGGTCTCCCCTCAGCCTGCCAACTCAGAGAAGGAGGAAAGCAACCAAATTCTGCAGTGTCTGTACAGCCGCCCGGATGATCCATCCAGTGTGATGTGGCTTGTACGAGCCATTCAGATTCTGCTCCCTTTCGTTACGTAACCAAAATGCGATGTATCGTGTGGCTGTTTGAACAACGAGGGACAGTAGAAATTAGGTTTTGCATCAACACTTACCCTCATAAAAGGATCAGTACCAACAGTACGGACCCGGCAACTGCACACGAGTCAGCGGTAAGTGGCGTTAATTTTTTATGTTATTTTATTTGTCTACAAGTATGATCTTTGAATAGGCTAAGTATTTAGCTTAGCTCCGGTGTTACCCATTAGGTAACACCGGAGCTCTATTAGTAATTTTTTTCTGTTTATGGTTTCAGATCTTCCAAGCACCTGAAGCTGTTCAACGACACCTTCAGAAGACGCACGGTCCTTCATTGAGCCAGCAGTAGTGCATACATGTTATTTATATGCAACTTATGTTATTTTCTTTTCTTTTCTTTAACAATAAATTTGCCATTTGTGAACATTCAGTGTTGTGATTTCTTTACAGTTAACATGATTCATTTGTTTTGTAACATAAGAAATGAAATGATGAGGAATCGGAGTGAATAACTGTGGTGTACCTGTTTAGAATTCAATTAAATCTTCCTGTGTGAATTAGTGTGAAGACGAGGTGACCCGTTCCCCCTTCAGGTAACTAAAGGCTGATTTATGGTTCCGCGTTACACCAACGCAGAGCCTACGGCGTAGGGTACGCGTCGATTTAACGCAGAACCGTAATTCAGGCTTAAGATCCGTTTACACTGTCATAAATGCATGCGAGCGTCCGACTATTGCGTCGAGCTGCGAGACATCGGACGTTCTCTGTCCACACTGAAACCGTTAAACTCGCGGCCAGTTAGGACAGTCTAATAGAAAATAAAGCAATGGAATTGATTTTGTCGCTGAAGCTCGCTCACATTGCACACGCTTTAATAGTGTCCCATGCTGCTCTTCTAACCCAGAGCGAGGCTTTGTTCCCTCCCCTGCTACACGTCATTCAGGCAGCCAATCAGCACAGAGCCTCATTATCATAGCCTCCCCTCCCCTCAGAATCCCTCATAGCAAAGGAGGTTAGAAGCGGTAAAAATAAAGACATGGCCCAGAGGCTGAATTTCTGATTTATGTAGAACAAACAAGCTTTTGATTGTTTTTAAGACATTCAAGGCCTGTTTAAAATATACATTAAATGCCATAATAGGTCCCCTTTAACATAATTTTTTAGCTCTGGCAGCGCTTTTATCAGATGTTGTTTCGGTATCGACATTTGAAGATATTTTTACAGATCTTATAAAAATGAATGTAAAATCATTTTAATTAGCATCATAAGTTAGCATAAGCTAAATCAGCCAAGCTAAAATATCTCACTGTGACTGTATATTACCAATAGGCCCACAAACTACTGTCAGTAGTGCAAAAGAAAGAGGCTTCATGGTCTCTGCTTAAAACACTTGCCTATTTTTGTTATAAATACCTCAGTACTGATCCGGTTGTCTAGATCTATGACAGTTTAGTAGACTTGTATGCCCTATAACAAATGTATGTATGTCTTTACAAAAATAACAATTTATTTGAATGTTGGTCTGTTGCCCCGAGGAATAATATTAATCACTCAAAACCCTTTTGAGCCATGTAATTTTGGTCCCTGAACAAAGGTTCAGGGACCAAAGTCCTCTAAAATATCTAATTTTCCAGGGACTGAAACGGATTCATTCATGATGATGTGCTGTTAATTTTTCTCTTCGTGTTCTTTGTGTTTGTTTTCAGTCCTGCAGTGCCCTTTCTGGTGTTGATTAGTGCTTTCCTGTTTGATGCAGAGTGCGGTGACTTGTGACGTTGTCATTTCAAAGGCTGAACATCATCATGTAATTATAGATCAATTAGAATCAAGAGGCTGTAAGAAACTTTACACTAACACATTCAGAAGCAAAATTTCCAGTGTGGTCGAATTTCATAGGGAAATCTGCGGCCATAAATCAATAAAATAATTACATACTTCACTGTATGTATGACAGGAACGCTGCAAAATATCACACAAAGCTGACTGGAGATCAGTTTCATCTGTCCTGAAGCATCTGCTCCTGTCTTCTGCTGTCACTTACTTGATGAGTATTTGCGTCTCCCTCAGGCCTGAGCTGTCTCTGCAGCGCCCAAGATGTGTTTGTTGTTTCTTCTTTTTGCACTGCCAATTAAGCTTAATGTGATAGCCATGATTGAAGCACATGAAAGTGTCTGCGTTTCCCTGGAAAAATACTAGAGGGGAGAAGTACTCCAAATAAGCATGTGTGTGGATGCATGACGGGGCATAGAGGGACTTGAAACAAGCCCGGAGGCTGCAAACTGCCACAGAGGTCTTGAGAAAACATCCACTTGAAGTAAAGACATGGGGCCTGGTATTTCTAACATATACGGCCGAGCCCGCCTCAAATGCTGATATTTGTTTGCTCATTTCTACCTTTTTCCTATTTTATGTCTCATACCGTCCAACAAAGTAATCACAGGTAATAAAATTTAAAACCCGAGCCCTTTAGAACCCGCTGGAAAACAGCAGCTCTTTGTTCAGCTTTACTGATGCAAGAACTGACTTTCCCTTCGCAGTTAGCGTTCCTGCTTATAAGGGAATCGTTAAGGTAAGCAATTATGTGATTATATTTAAATTTTAAAACAAGGCTGTGGGATATGCCAAGAACAGAAAAATACGGAGTCATCAAACTCACACAGTAAACATCGCCTCACAGAGAGGTTCACCGCTGGAATATTCTGACATAAGCTAAGTTCAGTTTCAGAAAGCTTCAAGTCATGCTCATGCATGGATTAAAGGTGACATATTAGGGAAAAAAATATATTTTTCTGTGCTTGGGACTATTTATTTTGGGTATTTGAAATCACTACCAACTCAAAAACCTTGACATTGCACAAGCCTAACTCTTTCATGAGGGTTGCCATCTGAAAATCGCAGACCCCAAGTGGAGCTGAATTACCCAGCTTCCCTCTTTTTTTGTATCTCTGAAAAGAGGTGGGTGGAGTCGAGCGGTTGACTCCACCCCTTAAATCCAGCTGCTGTGAACAGAGCAGTGCAGGGGTGCTTGATAAGGGAGCTTTTGTAGTGAATCCCTGTGGTATTTTGAGCAAAGTATGTCATTTCATTATAACCTCAGGTAATTGTGTCAAAGGTAATGATACGAGTCCTTCATAGGATGCAGCAGGATCCAGGGAGGTTAGGGCTCTTGTTGGCTGGAGCTTCTCTGAGAACAGTCAATAGTTCTTGATTGAGAGGTTGCAGTGCTGAAATTAAAACAGCTGTCTCAGATGCAAAACAACCTCAAAGATTCCTATAGAAACCACAAAGAAAATCCAAAGAAAATAAGACAGAAAACACAAAATAACTATTAATGTATAGTGGATACTCAAGTATTTGGAATAATTTGTTTATTTTTTAATTATCATAGTTTTTTACCTCTTAAATGTCATTATTACACACAGGAACTCTATAGTCAGCAGTACACCACATGAGTATACATACTTCTTGGTCAATTACATTACAGAAAGATTTTTTTCTCACCTCATTAATTTTACAGTAATATAAAAATTAAAGGATGTTAATGGCCTCTTGAAAATATTCAATAACCAATATACCCCCCCCCCCCCCCCCCCCCCCGCCTGATAATTCTGTACGATACCAGACCACACCTCCACCCAGCTGGCGCCTGACTAAGAGTGCAGCTCTGTTTCCATTATTGATCCAAGACAAAACCATCCATCTCGTTGATCAAGAGTGTTTCACATTATTATCTCTCCTTCAAACTTTCAACAAACCTGTCTTAAGCCATTTCCTGGCCAAGTATTGATTCTCCAACCTGTGATCAGATTCAGGAGAACAATGGATCTCTAAACTCTTGACATGTACTTCTGGACTCTCCATGAAGGCTATTTAGACTCAGTGGATTTCCTTGAATTTTTCCTTTTTGTCTTTTCTTTCAAGTTTTTTTTAGATTATGTAACTATTTGTTAGAAAGAAGGACAATTGATTGTCCAGTGGCTAGGTTTCAGTGTTTCATCAATGTGAAAGGAATTTTATACTTTTGCTGCCATTTATGCCTAATGATTGTGCACAACACAATCATTAGGTCATCAATAACTTAGGCAACACCCTTCCTCATGACATAACTACAGTTATGTAAAAAGTTAATACCCTGAAGGGCTAAGCTGTAGCTAGTTTGATAAACAGATCGATATCAGGTGTGCAGAACTCTGTGAAAGGAGATGTTTTGGTTTATTGGTCTGAAGCCTTAAGATCTGTGATAACACAATACCAAAAGGGAGTGACATATGCAATTGACTCACACATACACATACACACACACACACACATTAATCTAGAAAGTGGTATAGAACTGTTTGCACACTGGAAGCAAAATCTGAGACTCTCACTTAGCATGTAAGAGCACAATTAAGATTGAACCAGCAGGGTTTATTTGGAAACATTGCCAGGAGAAAGACTCTTCTGTGTGAAAAGAACATTGAAGCACGACTGAGGTTTGCAAAACTGCATCCCAACAAACCACAAGGCGTCTGGAGGAAAGTCCTATGGACAGATGAGACCATGGTGGAGTTGTTTAGCTTTAATGACCAGTACTATGTCTGACTATGTCTGTTGAAAGTCAAACACAGCATTTCAGCAGAAACACCTCATGCCCAAAGAACAGCAGTGGAGGGGTGATGATTTGGAGTTGTTTTGCAGCCACAGGACCTGGACACCTGGTAGTCATTGAGGCAACCGCAAACTCTTCTGCATACCAGAGTTTTGTAGATCCAGTTCTGTGAGTGTTCCATGACACCATGTATCCAATAGCTAAAGATTGGTCAAAATAAGGTCAGGCAACAGATCGATGTACAATGATCTGAAGCTACATCATGGCTAAACAAAAACGTTTTGGAATTCCCTCACCAAAGTCCAGACCTCAATCCGGTTGAAACAAATAAGTTAATGCAATATGACAATAATCTGAAGCTACATCATGGCTAAACAAAAGGAAAAAAAAAGAAAAAAAAACAAAATTTTGGAATTCCCTCACCAAAGTCCAAACCTGAATCTAGTTGAAACCCGACGGTGACGAGACAAGAAAGCGCGAATGCACCAAAACCTCAATGAAATGAAGCTATGTAGTCAGGAAGAATGGCCCAAAATCACAGAGGAAATGACATTACAGTTTATAGCTGTTAAAGGTGGATTTAAAAGCTGCTGAATCATGGGATACTTATGTTTTTATGAAACAAAAAAGAAAATATACCACTAATAAAAAAATGGGATTAAAAGGGGGATCCTGCTTTTTGCACATGACTCTACGTATCACCTGGAGAGGATCAAAGTTAATATGCATTTATATTGAAAGTTTGGACTTGTGCTCATGAAAGTGATAATTACACCGGCTGTGGAGACATAAATGACCACAACGAGATCAACGTCTCAAAGATTCTTGTTGGTTGCTCATTTAAGGGGTTTTACTATCACATGTGTCTATAAAGGCTGTAGAATCATGACATCTGGGTGAACTTGGTAAAGGTCCATTGTTTTATTTAATATTTAAACCTTGTCCGGTTCTTTTAACACTTCCTATTCTCTTCCTGGTCATCTTCAACCAAACGCTGGCTCATCAGTCTGTATGACGGCTTGTCTAACTTGTTGGCGTCTCTACTGGCCATCCTCCCAGCATGACCTCATATCAGGCCGACCCAGACCCACCACACATCCAGGGCAGTGGTGGTCCTCTGTATGATGATGTGCAGCGCCCTGTGGAAAAGTGAATCCTGTGGTACACGGAGGAGGTTCAGGACTAATCCAAGTTCTCACCTATTAAAACAAAACAGCTGACCAAGTCAGGCAGAGGCCGAAATCCCGACTAACAACGGCAAAGGCCTGCTACACTCACTCACGCACATGCAGGGAAGACAGACAGTGATGAATTGTACTGGGAAAAACCCTTCTCTATGGATGTTTCAAAGGCAAAAGCCTGCAAAGCTCTTCAAGGCAGATTCTCGGAGTACTCGGAGGGAGCTCAGTTTCCCCCGGCAAAGAGAATTAAGCCCAGCGAAAGCACTGGAAAGTCATTCAAACACTTTATTAAGATCTCAAGTCATAAAGCCACTGGAAAGCTATGGGATCCATGGCCTGTTGGGCGCCGGACAGCAATCAAAAAGCTCGATGCATAGTGTACATCTGGGATATTACTTTAGAGTGGAGTCTTCGAAACTGGGCTCTGGTTGAGGAATACTTGCAGAGGTGCGCTGCAGCCGACATACTCGGAGAGGCAGCGCCGTTCCAGCCAATCAAACACTGCAACAGCTGAATCCTGCAAGTTTTCCATAGCACTCGTCTGAACCCAGGGGAACACTGAATATATAAGAATAAAATTTATGTGATGGAGCTCGTGGTGGACGCTTTGAAAGTCACCACGAGCAGCAGTTAGAAAGTTTCAAAGCTTGCAAAATGTGCATCCACACAGCCAAGTGAAAATGATTTTCTGAGTCACTGGGAGTCACCAGCAAGGAGACCGGTCCCACCGGAAGAGGCACTTAGCGGTTCAGAAGCATCCCAGAAGCGTACGTCCGTTCTGATCCACAAACAGATACACACCCGGTCTATTTTGGCGCTCAGCCAATCCACAAGGATTTACACACAGCAGACTGAGCTGGCAGGAGGTCGGACCAAAGGATGGCATACAGTCTAGTTAAGGCTCAGAAGACATGAAAAAATACCACGAATGAATAAAAGCCACTGGTGTTATTTAATTTGGAAAGTGGAGGCTGGCTTCAGAAGGTTTTAGAAGATATTTGGATAATGTATGTGAAATGTTTGCTTTTAGAAGTTAAAAATAAATCATGCAAAAAAATACCTTTAACCCTTCAGGTAAAGTGACAGGACTCTGAAACGCTGTCGCACTTAGGATGGAAAAAAAATCGGTGGACACCAGACGGCTGCACTTCCACTCGCGGTGGGATATGGGCTAAAGACGGCGTAGTAAACGCATCTCAACCGCAGGCTACGGGCTAAAAAATGTTTAAAAGTTCCTTTGTGCTGCTTTATGAAACTACAGGATATCTGAGAGGATTAATACTTTTTTTGAGATTTGAACTGCTACAATATTTTCTCAACAGACTGGTGTAATGACGGACAAAGCAGCCAGTTATTAGCAAAGAAATAAAAACAGAAGCATGGTTATGAACCATAACTCAAGAATTACAGCCTTTAAAGGCAGGGTAAGCAATTTCTGGATGGAGTTGTGTGTTGATATTTGAACAAATTATCAATAAAACCAGAAGAGTTGGCTCTTCCCTCAACCATCCAGCGCTCTCTGAGAAAACCTGCCTCCATAATGAGAGGAAACCCTTCCCGTGTTGGCGATTGGACCAATGGTAGCCATGGTTTTTTTTTTTGGGGGGGGGGGGGGGGGGGGGGTTCCTTGCTCTCTTTCCAATTTAAGCAAGGGCGGTGTATGAAGTCTGGTCTTTTTAGTGTTTGTTTCTCTTTTGCAGTGTACTCACGAGGTCGGCAGATAGAAGATGGTGAGAAGAATTTCACTGAATGTGACAAACTGAAACGTTGGGTCAGAAACTGCCCTACTTTCACAACAATCAAAGAAATGTCACTAAAACAAAGTAAGCACATTCAAAATAAGGAGGTTACTAAACAGCATGTTTTAATTTTTTACTCTTTAAATACATGATTTGACTCGTGTGAGTGCAAACACTTATTCCAAATGACAGTAATTGGCATGCTTCAAATCAGTCGCGTTCCTCAATGACTTGTTATCTTCATGGAAGAAAACAGGAGCATTTTTATGGTTTCAATTATGTCTGCTATGCAGATTGGTAACCTGTTGATTTGCGGTATTTTATGATTATATGCTCAGGCAGACACATGCTGCCTTTGACACAGGTATGTTCACACACACACACTCTTGCAGACGCACAACTTTTACAGCTAATTATGTTGGCAATCGCAGAGCAGCGGGGATTATTTTACAAGCTGCGTGCAGAGATGCTTGAAAGACGTGATGGCAAATATCACAGCTGAGAAGTTCTGTTGGGTTCAGGTGTAAGCTTTCTCAACACCGAGGGAGGAAAAATGCTTCAGTAGCATCTTTTAAAACGTCCTTCTGCTCTCTTGGGTCAGGCAACTGACCCATAAAGCTATCTTCTTCCTATTTCTACATAACGTCTTTTTTCACTCTGTGTCTTACTGCTAGTCTGTGCCTTGTAAAGATTGACTTTTACCAGATGCTCTCTGCCTCGTTAATGCCGGCCCATTTGTCCCTTTGTACCTCAGCTCGTTTAATAAGATTTGCACGGCTGAACACGAAGTCAACAATTCAAGAAGCGACCTACAGCTATTTGTCGGGACTTCAATCCACTGGAGACTTTGACTCATGGCAGGTTCTGTAGCCATCCCTCTGTCTGCTACTGACAAACACATGTCGTGTGTATATTTACAAAGCAGAGGTTAATTTAATGCATCATTGAAGTAAATTGTCTGGACTACAAGTAGAGCTTTGTGTTATGGAACAAATAAACAAAAACTTACAGTAATATGCGTTTATAGGAGATGCTTTCTGAACAGGTACAACGGCCAGATGTTTCAAGTGGATTTAGCTCCCTTTCAAATGCCAAATTCTGGCACAGAAGTCCTTTTTGATTGCTGACTATGTCAAAAGTGCAATAAACCCCCTCCTTTGTGTTTTCGGCTCACCTGTAGAGGAGTTTCGTGGCAGCCACAGACTATAGAAATCGGTGGACAACGTATGAGACTCACAGGGTCTCATACGGGTCTCAAACCCACAGGTTTTCTGAACAATGGTCTTTAAGCCTCTTTTTCTTCATATTGCGGAGTTTTCCAGGAAGTTGGTTGAAATGGGACTTATGGTGGGTCGTAACGTCGGCCAGCGAAGCTAACTAGCCTCTGCTCTGAGGAGAAACTAGCCATGCTTTCTACTGACAAAAGAACAATGTACAGGATTATGTTATTAAGTTTGGGCTTTTCATGTTTTTTAAAAGAAGGTAATAAGCTGTTTGAACCAGAGTCCCAATTTATTAACTGCATCCTTCTGAAGATAACGGGTAAAGGCAGTGTGTGCAGTTGACTGAATCTTGGGATGTGCCAAGTCACAACACATTTACCTGATGCAGCCTTCTCATCTCCAGATCAGAGGGTTGCATTTGTAGACGGCATTCAGAGGAGTTTTTCAAAGTGGGGCAGCCTTCATAGCGCTGACTGTGAAGAACTTGGTCTTCAGATACAGCCTTCAGAAGACTTCCTCCTCTGAACTGGAGCAACGCTTATGAGAAGCGAAATAATCAAGACTGAGATGGTCTCAGTTGTTGGCTGCGTTTGTTTGGATTTTCACTGGTTGCTCCAGTTTCCTCCCACAGGTCAAAAACATTCAAGTTAGGCTAATTGATGATTCTACATAGGAGTGAGCGTTCTGGTTGTTTGTGTATTTGTAGCCCTGTGTACCTTGGTGTACCTCTGTTTTTTGCCCTGCTGGGATAGAGTCCCGCTGATCCCCGTGACCCTGAATTGAAATAAGTGGACAAAG